>NW_004443979.1:16268877-16270450 GCF_000243295.1 Trichechus manatus latirostris
ACTTCCCCAATATCATGAAAGATGAAAAGCTGGCCATCCAAGAAGCTCAACGAACCCCATATAGGAGAGACCCCAAAAGAAAATCACACTAGCCAAAACCAAAGACAAACACAGAATCCTGAGAGCAGCTCGTGAAAAACAAGAAGTCACATACAGAGGAGAAACAATAAGACTAAGCTCAGATTATTGAGCAGAAATCATGCAGGCAAGAAGGCAATGGGATGACATGTATAAAATCTTGAAAGAAAAAAATTGCCAACCAAGAATAATATATCCTGTAAAACTCTCGTTCAAATTTGATGGTGAAATTGCATCATTTCCAGATAAACAGAAATTAAGGTAATATGTAAAAGTCAAACGAAACTTACAAGAATTATTAAAGGGAGTTCTTCAATCTGAGGTCAAACAACTTCAGCTCACAGGCAGAATGTAGGATGCAGGATCTTACCAGCCAGATACCAGTCTAGGAAATGAACTCTCAAGGACTATCTAAAACCAAAAGAAATACAACAGGGAATCAGAGCAGTTAATCAGTACATGACAACAACATCAAAACAATAAAAGAGGGAATAAACGGCATAGGTATACAACCTTGTAATGGAGAGGAAGGCAAGGCGATATCAAGTTATGGTAGACTGCTTCAAACTTAGAAAGATAAGGGCAAAATTCATGGTAACCACAAAGAAAGTTAACAAATATACTCATAAAAAAAGAGGAAAAACATAAAGTCTCAGCAAAAACAAAACCTACAAAAACAAAAGAAATGACAAAAAAAATCTACAAACAAAAGTAACTCAGCACAAGAGAGTAAGAAGAACAAAGAAAAATTCAGCACCACAAAAGAAAGCACTACAAAATGACAGCAACAAACTCACATCTATCAATATTTACACTGAATGTAAATGGATTCAATGCACCCATAAAGAGACGGAGAGTGACAAAATGGATAGGAAAACAGGATCCATCAATATGCTGTCTATAAGAGACACACCTTAGAAACAAAGATGTGAATTTATTATAAGTCAAAGTTTGGAAAAAAATTATATCAAGCTAACAACTATTGAAAAAGAGCAGGAGTGGCAATTCTAATCTCAGATAAAATAAACTTTAAAACAAAATCCACCACAAAAGACAAAGGCCACTATATAATGATTAAGGGGATGATCCATCATGAAGACATAACCGTAATAAACATCTACGCTCCCAATTACAGGCTCCAAAATACATAAAATGAACTCTAACAACACAGAAAACAGATATTGACAGTTCCACAATAATAGTAGGAGACTTCAACACACCACTCTCAGTAAAGGACAGAACTAAAAAGATACTCAGCAAAGATACAGAAGACCTAAAGGGACAGTCAGCCAACTTGACCTCATAGACATATATAGAACACACCATCCAACCGCTGCAAAGTACACATTCTTTTCCAATTCACATGGAACGTTCTCCAGAATAGACCACATATTGGTCCACAGAGCAATCCTCAACAAGATCCAAAACGTTGAGATAATTCAAAGTATCTTCTCTGACCACAATGCCATCAAGGTAGAAATTAACAATAGAAAGA
>NW_004443979.1:16271124-16290615 GCF_000243295.1 Trichechus manatus latirostris
AGAAGTTAGAGGGTTGACATGTCGTGGGGTTGTTAACCAATGTCATAAAACAATATGTGTACTACTGTTTCATGAGAAACTATTTGTTCTGTAATACTTCACCTGAAGTACAATAAAAAAAAAAATCTACAAGATTAAAAAAAAATGCATGTAAATCATTACATTTGATGTCAAGCCAAGGAAATAGTGATGTATTGTAATATTGAAAGAAAATTTTTTATGTTAGACTTATGCAGAGAGAGGGGGTACTGCTAAAGCTCTGTGGGGCACTCAAGAGATTTTCACCAAAAACAAACAAATAAACAAATCTGTTGCCATCAATTCTATTCCAACTCAGTGAACCTATAGGACAGAGTAAAACTACCCCATAGGGTTTCCATGGAGCAGCTGGTAGATTTGAACTGCCAACCTTTTGGTTAGCACCCACAGCTCTTAACCACTACGCCACCAGGGATCTGAGATTTCCACAGGTAACTTTAACTTTGGAACCCAACTTCATCTAAGATTATCCCATTCTATAAAACTATGATGTTCAGAAATTGTTTATTAAAGCTGGCAGAAGTTGATGCCATTGAGAAATTCAATTCACAGGCTACAGAGACCCTCCTTCTGTTTACATTCTGTCAAAGTTAAATTGCCAAAAAAGAAAAAAAATTCCAAATGTGAGTACTATCTTCTTACTCAAATTCTCCTGGTCTGATATCTACAAAACTCATTTGTCAGGCATTAATAGGACCTCACCCACCCCCAAACATACACACTGACACATGTAAACACACATAATATCTTAACTAAATGAGCCCAAATGACCTCAAAAAATATGTTAAACAAAAATTAATTAGAAAATTCAAAAGATAGACATATACTCGGAAGAATTATTGCTGGAAACAGATGACTCTCGTAAGGTGGATTAAGAGCTAAGGAGTCAACCGCCTAGGCATGCTATGATTCTTTCTGGTTGGCCTCATAAAGACAATACTGGACCCTCTGGAACGTGAGGCATTTCCTTGCTTACAAAGTTCTGATACCAGGACCTTCACTTCAATTATCAGGAATCCCCAAAAGTCTGAATAGCTGTAGGATTTCTTGCAAACAGTGCAATGATTCATTGGAACCACTTTACCTATGTTACAGAATGAGTGCTGTCAACATTTCACTGTTACCTCAAACATAATTATACACAAAAATTTACAAAAGATAGGTTTATTTTCATGTCACTCCTCGCTCAATAGACGAAAACCCTTAGGTAGTTTTGTCAAAGAGAAGGATCTCAGTGTGAATTCACTATGGAAGTCTCCTGGGTTTGCATTATACAAGTTTTGCTCACTTTCCTTCCCCACTCCCACACTGTTCATTATCCCACAGAAATCTGTGCCCGAGTGCCCATGGCTTTCACCTACTAGGCCCTTATTTCTGTTTGTACATTGTAAATCTCCATTTACAATCACTGAAAGGTCACTTTAAATATTAAGCTTTTATTGGTGTCTATATCTATCTACCTATATATCTATGTATATATCTGTGTAAGTATCTAAGTATATATCTACTTATATATCTATGTATATATCTATATGTATCTATCTATCTACCTACGGGGCAGTTCTACTGTGTCTTGTAGGGTTGCTATGAGTCAGAATCGACTCAACGGCTTATTTCATGTAAGTGAGATCATACAATATTTGTCCTTTTGCAACTGACTTATTTTGCTCAGTATGATGTTTCCAGGGTTCACCCATGTTTTGGCATGCATCAGGACTTCATTTCTCTTAATGGCCAAATAGCATTCCATTATGTGTATATACCGTAATTTGTCCATTTATTTGTTGATGGACATTTTGGTTGTTTCCACCTTTTGGCTATTGTGAAAAGTGACACAATGAACATTGGTGTACAGGTTTGTGTTTGCATTCCTGCCTTCACTTCTGCGTGTCTATCTAGGATTGGGATTTCTGGATCATATGGTAGTTGTATGTTCAACTATTTGAGGAAAACATGGAGAATATTTATAAGGAGAAGTTGAATATGCTCTTTTCTCTCTGGCTTTTTTACTTATGATATTGCTTGCAAGAAGCCTGGATGTTTGACCCAAAGATCACTATCATATATAGTAAAGAAAATAATCACTAAGAAAGGGAACTCATAAAATGGAAAATCCTTTTCATTGTCGACTGTTGCTACCAAGAAATTTTGGCACTTATAATCTTTGTTAAGGATCCTAAATCTCCAAGGAATAAATTTATAATGTTTCAACTTTCAGTAGCACTTATGTCTCAGAAATATTTCCCAGCGGGCTTTTCTGCCTACTCATTTTTATCTTTTATTCTTAGGGAAAAGTGACATTAAAAATGTGTAAAAAGTCAAGTTTCTTACCGGGCTTCCAGTTGCTTTTTGACATTGAATGTCACGTTGGGAATAAAACTCCTTTCCTACATCTGAATTTCTGTTAGGCCCTGTGGTGGAAAAGGAAGATAGAAGAAGAGGTGCTTGGGCACATAATGGGATAGTATTCAGACCATGTGTTTCACCTAGTCCCAGGTCATGCACAAATCCCTTGAGACAAAAAGGTAGAAAATCCAGACCTGAGACAAGGGAAACTGTAATGACCCCGCCAGGAATTTGCTTGGTGAGAACCTGACTTTGTCCCCACATTTTTTTTTATTGTGGTAAAATATGTATCACAAAAACAGGCCATTTAAAACCACTCTTAAGTGTACAATTGAGTGGCATTAGTCCATTGAGTATGCTGTGCAACATCACCAATATCTATCTTCAAAAGTTTTCATCACCCCAAACAGAAGCCTAGTATTCCTTAACCTTTTGCCCATTGGGGTATATGATTGTTCACCAACATTTTTTGGGAAGCTGCTTTCCCATTGACAGTGTGTGCTGCTGCAAGGCAGGGGCCTTTCTGACTGTTTGAAACAAAAAAATGGGGATGTGCTATAAATTACTGTTTTTTCAGGGTAGTGTATGAGATGTGTACATTTTTGGTAGGAAAAATAGAAATTTGGAATTTTTTGAAGGGGCACATATGTCCCAGTGGACTCTGGGAGGACTCTGGGGGTAGAATTAGTGGTACAATGTATGTCCTTCTGGACTCTAAGGGTAGGCTTGTGGAAGGAGACAAGAAAAAATCCATACTATCTATCAAAAATTCAGACACACTCAATGATCAACATGCTTCCATTAATGAAAACAATAAGCAATAATGAACACTGTTTTACTAGTATCTCTTTGAGCTCCTGCTTTCAATTCTTTTGGTTATACATTTCGGAGTGGAATTTCTGGGTCATATAGTAATTCACTGTTTAAATTTTTGAGGAACCACCAAACAGTTTTCCACCACGGTTGCACCATTTTACCTTAACATCAGCAATGGATGAGGGTTTCGATTTCTCCACATCCTAACCAACACTTGTTATTTGCCATTTTTCTGAAAATAGCCACCCTAATGGTAGTGAATTAGTATCTCATTGTGGTTTTGATTTGCATTTCCCTGATGACTAATGATGCTGAGCCATCTTTCCATGTGCTTGTTGGCTATTCATTTATCTCCTTTGCCCATTTTTTAACTGAGGTATTTGTCTTTTTGTTGTTGAGTTGTATAAGTTCTTTATATATTCTGGATATTAAACCCTTATCTACCAAAAATTTCCTCCCATTCTGTAGATTATATGCTCACTTTCTTCGTAAAGTTCTTTAATGCACAAGAGTTCTTAATGTTGATGAAGTCCATTTTATCTATTTTGTCTTTTTGTTGATTGTGCTTTTGATATCAGATCAAGGCATCTATTGTCAAAAAGCAGGTCATGAAACATTACCTCTATGTTTTCTTCTAAGAGTTTTATTGTTTTAGTTCTTATATTTATATATTTGATCTATTTTGTGTGGATTTTCATATATGGTATGAGCTATGGCTACAACTTCATTCTTTTGATTGTGGGGATCCAGTTGTTCCTGCATAATTTATTAAAAATACTATTCTTTCCATCATTGAATGAACTTGGCACACTTGTTGGAAATCAATTGACCATAGATGTATGGGTTTATTTCTGGGTCCTCAATTCTGTTCCACTGGTCTTTATTCTTAAACCGGTAACAAACTGTTTCTATTTTATTTATTTATTTTTTTTATAACTGTAAATGCTTATATTTAAAAAGCAGGCACATCTCAAATCAACAAACCAGACTTCCATCTTGAGAAACTGGAGAATGAGGAACAAACTAAACCCGAAATAGCATAACACGAGGGGGGCAGATACAGTGCTGTCACGGGTGGGGGGTATTGAGAAGGTCTTTGTCAGGTGGGAAGACACTCCCACTGAAGTCAGCAGGAGGCACGGAGAGGCTGGGGAAACAGATTCTGGTCCATGGGGATGACCACAATGTTAGAACAGGATGGAGAGACAAACCTGCAGACATGGTGGTTCAGACGCTGGAACTAATGCTGTAGTGGTGATTTGCAGGCTGGTGGAAGACATGGGTGTTAGGGTCCCAGACTGGAGGAAAGCTCTGTGAAAAGAAGACAGGAGAATCCACACTCCTGGGTGTAAGCGGCTCCATTCTGCACATGTTGAGAGCAGAAAGGATGTCAGAAGTGACATCTGCTGCAGCTGTGACTGAGGCACTTAAAATGCAAAGGGCCTCCTCCCTCCCCCTTCAGAGGAGCCACCAAGCAGGCTTGAACATAAAGGGCGAAGAGTAGCAGCTGCAGGAGCAGCTGAGTCGGTTTTTGAGCAAGGTGTTATTCAGTTTCCATGTGTTTGATTTTTTTTCCTTGCTGTTTCTATTGTTGATTTCTACTTTTGTGGCTTTAAGGTCAGAAAAGATGCTTTGTAATATTTCAAAGCTTTGGATTTTGTTAAGGCTTGCTTTATGGCTAATATGTGGTCTATTCTGGAGAATATTCCAAGTGCGCTGGAAAAGAAGGTATACTTGGCTGTTGCTGGGTGGAGTGTTCGGTATATGTCTATGAGATCAAGTTGGTAGGTTGGAGCATTTTGCTCTTCTGTGTCTCTGTTGAGCTTCTTTCCGGATGTTCAGTCCTTCACCGAAAGTGGTGTGTTGAAGTCTCCTGCTACTATTGTGGAGCTGTCTATCTCCCTTTTCAGTGCGGTTAGAGTTTGTTGTATATATTTTGGAGCCCTGTCGTTAGGTGCATAAGTATTTATTATAGTTATGCCCTCCTGGTGTATTGACCATTTAATCATTATATAATGTCCTTCCTTATCCTTTGTGGTGGATTTTACTTTAAAGTCTGTTTTGTCAGAGGTTAATATTCCACTCCTGCTCTTTTTTGAGTTTTGTTTGCTTGATATATTTTTTCCACCCTTTGAGTTTTAGTTTGTTTGTATCTTTAAGTCTAAGGTGTGTCTCTTGTAGACAGCATATAGACAGATAGTGTTTTTTTTAATCCAATCTGCCACTCTCTGTCTCTTTATTGGTGCATTTAGTCCATTTACATTCAGTGTAATTATTGATAGGTATGAGTTTAGTGCTGTCATTTTGATGTCTTTTTTGTGTGTGTTGTTCACAGTTTCTTTGTTCCCCTTTATTTTCTGTGCTGAGTCACTTTTCTTTACGCATTTTCTCTTCATCTTTTTCATTGTTGTTGATTTTCTGTTTGCTGAGTCTTTATATTTTTCTATTTATTTATTTTGATTTGTAGGATTGTTAGTTTCCTTTGTGGTTACTTTAATATTTACCCCTGTTTTTCTAAGTTTATACCAGTCTTATTTCTTTATATTGCCTTGAATTCCTCTCCATATGAAAAATCTATATTTACATTTTTTAAGTTCCTCTTTTTTGTTTTAATGTTGTCATCTTTTACATATTGACATCTGTTCCCCTATTTTCAGTATTTTAGCTTTGATTCCGTTTTGTGACTTCCCTATATGGGTTGATATCTGGTTGCTCTGTCCTGTGTCTAGTCTTGGGTTGTTATCTGATGTTACTGATTTTCTAAACAGAGGACTCCCTTTAGTATTTCTTGTAACCTTGGTTTGGTTTTTGCAAATTCCCTAAACTTCTGTTTATCTGGAAATGCCCTAATTTCACCATCATATTTGAGAGACAGTTTTGCTGGATATATAATTCTTGTCTGGCAGTTTTTTTTCCTTCAAGGCTTTATATATGTCATCCCATTGCCTTCTTGCCTGCATGCTTTCTGCTGAGTAGTCCGAGCTTATTCTTATTGACTCTCCTTTGTAGATGACTTTTCGTTTATCCCTAGCCACTCTGAAAATTCTCTCTTTATCTTTGCTTTTGGCAAGTTGGATTACAATATGTCTTGGTGACTTTCTTTTGGGATCTACCTTATGTGGGGTTCGATAAGCATCTTGGATAGATATCTTGTCATCTTTCACGATATCAGGGAAGTTTTCTGCCAAAAAATATTCAACAATTCTCTCTGTATTTTCTGTTATCCCCTTCTGTTCTGGTACTACAATCACTCGTAGAGTCCCACACAATTCTTAGGGTTTCTTCATTTTTTAAAATTATTTTATCTGAGTTTTCTGCAAATAAGTTGGTGTAAAGTGCTTTATCTTCCATCTCACTAATTCTGACTGCCATTGCCTCAATTCTGCTCCTATGACTTTCTATTGAGATGTCTAATTCTGAAATTTTATTGTTAATCTTCTGGATTTCTGATTGCTGTCTCTCTATGGATTCTTGCAGCTTGTTAAATTTGTCATGATGCTCTTCTCTAATCTTTTTAACTTCCTCAGTTGTGTGTTATGCATTTTGCTTAATTTCCTCCCTAATTTCTTGAAGAGTTCTGTATATTAATCTTTTGCATTCTGACTCTGGTAATTCCAAGAAATTTTCCTCCTTTTGAAAATTTCTAGATTCTTTATTTTGGGGGCTTGCTGAAGCCATCATGGATTGCCTCTTTATGTGATTTGATATTGACTGTTATCTCCAAGCCATCAATAAGTTATTATATTTATTTATTTTATGTCTACTTATTGCGTCCTAGCTTCTTGTTTTGTTTTGATATGCTGAAATAGGCTGCTCATATGAGCTAGTTTGATTATAGCCACCTTTGAAGCTCTAATTTCCTGTCACTAGGTGGTTAGATCTGTTACTAGGTATGTGAGCTCAGGAGTCCGCCCACTCCTCCTGTATGGATTCAGCTCAGGTGCCCAGGTAGACAGCCACAAAGTGTGTGGTGTAGGCTCTCACTTACAGTCCTAGGCAAGCATGGGTGATTGGAGTAGGCACAGGTATCTGGCTACAACAGGGAGACACACTCTGAGCAAGGCAGGGGGCTTATGGCCACCTCTGAGTGTCCAGGAGGAAGGTGTGTCCCTGTTCCCAAGAGCGCATAGGTGGGTGGGTTTTGCAGCCAGACCGTGAGCACCTAATGCTGTTGGATGTAAGCACTGGGGGGCACCTTTATTCATGGGCCCCTATCGCAGGTGGCTAGGTGGCATGGGTGGAGCCACCAGTCCTCAGGCCTCTGATGTGGGTAGGTGAAGACCTGCTTAATGGGCAGAGCAGTGTCCAATGTCAAGAACTTGCCACTTCACAGCTGAAACAATTGAAGTTAGAGTTCTGGTATATACCATGTTGTACTGCAGTTATGAGGGCCTACACTGTTGAGATGGGCCCACACGAGTCTATGTAGGGGTAAAGGCACTCAAAGTCCGTGGATTCCTTATGCCTGTGCCTAGGTAAAGGAGCTGTGCCTACCTGGGTTCCTGGCTTAGGGGAGCTGGTAGTTTATTGGTTTCCCCTGTTTGTTAATTTGTTCACTTTCCAAGGCAGGGAGAATGGCTCTGCGTCTGTGACTGATCCTTCTTCTGGCCCAGGGGACTTGGCAATTGCTAAAGCCAGTCCAGAACCCAGGGTAGAGCAGGGAGCAGGGAGGTAAATGAGAGAGAGGTTTTTCCCTAAGGAGGGTGTTTTCAACCTGCACAGTAAGCCATACGCAATTATTTATATTTTGCCAGATCGAGGGCTGCTTCTCACTGGTTCTGGGTGGCCATGTAGACTCTCTGGTGCTGGATCTCTCCCGGTGCAGAAAACACGCCTCCCAAACACACTGCTTGCCTGCCTCACCACTCACCCACAAGCTGCTCAGGCCTCAAGGGCTCAGGCTCTTGCCAGGTCAGGTCTGGCAACTCCTCGCTGCTTCTGAGCTGTCTCACCCTCCCCCTGCCACACAGTTTAGTTCCTCAACTCTGCCTTTGATGTTCAGGGCTCCCAGATTGCCATATATAATTGAATCACTTGTTTTTTTGGGTCTTTGTTGCAAGAGGGTCCACCAAAAGTGTCTGACTACTCTGCCATCTTGACCCCTTCTCAACTGTTTCTATTTTAATTACTAGCTTTAAAGTACATTTTGAAATCAATAAATGTGAGTGCTCCTATTTTATTCTTTTTAAAGATGATTGTAGCTAGTAAGTGCCCTTTGTAATTCCATATGAATTTGAGAATTGGCTTTTCCATTTCTGCAAGAAGATTTTGAAATTTGAATAGGGATTACACTGAATCGGTAGATCTCTTTGGCAATTATTGACATCTTAACAATATTAAGTATTCTAATCCTTGAACAAGAGATGTCTTTCCATTTATTTAAGTCTTATTTTTCTGTTTTAAAGAAAGTTTTATAGTTTTCAGTGTACAAATCTATTACCTCCCTAGTTTACTTTATTCATAGGTATTTTATTATTTTAGATGCTATTGTAAATGAAATTATTTTCTTAATTTTGTTTTCAGAATATTCATTGCTGGTGTATAGAAAATACTAATTTTTGTGTATTGATCTTGTACCCTACAACTTTGCTAAATTCATTTCTTGGCTCTAATAGCTTTCTTGTGAATTATTATTATTATTATTTTTTTTTGAGGAGGGTGGTTCTAGGTATAGGACAATTCCATCTGCAAATAGAGACAGTTTTAATTCTTCCTTCCCAGTTTGGATACATTTTATTTGTTTTTATTGCCTAATTGCTCTGACTAGAACTTCAGTTAAATTTTGAAAAGCACTGGTGAAAGTGGACATACTCATCTTGTTCCTGACATTATGTGGGAAGCTTTTAGTCGTTCTACAATGAGTATGAGGCTAGCTGTGGGTTTTTCATTTCTTTGACCCATTGATTGTTTAATAGTGTGTAGTTTGATTTACACATATTTGTATAATTTCCAGTTTTCCTTCTAAAAAATGGTTTCTTAGTTTCATTCCATTGTGGTCAGAGATGATGCTTTGTATGATTTCTATCTTTTTAAATTTATTCAGATTGTTTGTGCCCTAGAATATGGTTGTCTTAGTCATCTAGTGCTGCTGTAACAGAAATACCACAAGTAGATGGTTTTAACAAAGATAAATTTATTTTCTCACAGTCTAGTAGGTTACAAGTCAAAATTCATGGTGTCAGCTAAAGGGGAAGGCTTTCTCTCTCTGTTGGCTCTGGAGGAAGGTCCTTGTCATCAATCTTCTTCTGGGCTAGGAGCTTCTCCACACAGAACTCCAGGTCCTAAGACGTGCTCTGCTCCTGGTGCTGCTTTCTTGGTTGTATGCAGTCTCCAACTCTCTGCTGGCTTCCCTTTCTTTTTATCTCCTGTAAGACAAAAGGTGGTGTAGGCCACATCCCAAGGAAACTCCCTTTAAATTGGGTCAGGGATGTGACCTCATCAAGGGTGTTACATCCCACACTAATCCTCTTTAATCATAGGCAGAGATTATGAATTATAACTCCTAGGGAAATCACAAAATGGAGGACAACCACACATTACTGGAAATCATACCCTAACCAAGTTGACACATATTTTGGGGGGACACAATTCAATCCATGACAGTGGTCTATCCTGGAGAATGATCCATATGCTCTGGAGGAAAAATGTGTATTGTACTGATGTTGGGTAGAGTGATCTAGATCTGTTGGGTCTAATTGGTTTATAGTTTGTTCAAGTCCTCTAGTTCCCTATTGATCTTCTATCTAGATCTTCTATCCATTATTGAAAGTGGTGCAATGAAGTTTCCAATTATTGCTGTAGAACGGTTTATTTCTCCTTTCAGATCTGTCAGCGTATGCTCTGGTGGCACAGTGGTTAAGATCTCGGCTGCAAACCAAAAGTTCGGCAGTTCAAATCCACCAGCTGCTCCTTGAAAACCCTACGGGGCATTTCTACTCTTCCCTATAGGGCCACTATGAGTCAGCATCAACTCAGCAGCAATGGGTTTATGGAATGTTAGGTGTATATATACTTATAGTTGTTATTTCTTCTTGATGAATTGACCCTTTTATCATTATATAATGCATTTGTCTCTTGCAACAGATTTTTACTTAAAATTTATTTTGTCATATTAATATAGTCACCCTGGCACTCTTTTGGTAACTATTTTCATGGAATTTTTTTTTTTTTTTTGTATCCTTTCACTTTCAAACTATTTGTGTCTTTGGATCTAAGGTGGGTCTCTGGATCTAAAGTGTGTCTGTTGTAAACCACATATAGATGAATCATGGTTTTTTATATCCATTCTGCCAGTCTCTTCTTTTTTGTTGAAGAATTTAATTCATTTACATTTAAAGTATTTACCAGTAGGGAAGGACTTACTTCTGCCATTTAGCTATTTGTTTTTTGTGTGTCTTATATCTTTTTTTATGCCTCATTTCTTCCAATACTACCTTTATTGTGTTTAGTTGATTTTCTGTAGTGAACTGTTTTGATTTCCTTCTCATTTGTGTGTACTTTAGGTATTTTCTTTGTGGTTACCATGGAGGATTACATTTAACATCCTAACATTATAACAACCTAGTTTAATACCAACTTACTTCAGTAACATACAAAACTGTATTCACAAACCTCTACTCTCCCTCTTTATGTTATTGTTATCAAAAAGTGCATCTTTATATAGTATGTGCCCAATAAGATACATTCATAATTATTTTTATTCATTTGTCATTTTAAATCATGTAAGGTATAACAGATAGAGTTACAGCCCAAAAGTTCCATAAAACTGGCCTTATATTTTCCCAGGAAATTACCTTTAACAGAAATCCTTTGCTTTGTATGACTTTGAGCTACTGTTTAGTGTCCTTTTGTTTCTCTTTGAATACCTTCCTTTAATATTTCTTACAGGGCAAGTCTGGTCATAATAAACTCCCTCAGCTTTTGTTTATCTGGGAATGTCTTAATTTTGCCTTTTTTTGAAGGACATTTTTCTGGATATAGAATTGTTTGTTGACAGTTCTTTTCTTTCAGCACTTTAAATGTGTCATTCCACTGCCTTCTGGACTCCATGAATTCTAAGGAGAGCTCAGCATTTAATCTTTTTTTAGGATCCCTTGAATGTGATAATTCACTTCTGTCTTGCTGCTTTTGGGATTATCTCTTTACCTTTGGTTTTAAGAGTTTGATTATAGCATGTCTTAGTGTGGGTCTGTTTGGTTTTATACTACCTGGAGTTCATTGAGCTCTTAGACATGAAGATGTATGTCCTTTGCCACATGTAAGAAATTTTATGGCATTAAAAAATATTTTTTCTTTCTGCCACTTTCTTACTCTCTTCTTCTGACTTTCCCATAATGTGTTTGTTGGTTCACTTCATGGTATTCTACATGTTCCTTAGGTTCTGTTCTCTTTTCTTCATTCTTTTTCCTTTTTGTTCTTCAGACTCTATAATTTCAATTATCCTGTCCTCACATTTCCCGATTCTTTCTTCTGACAGCTCAAATAAACTTTTAAGTCCCTCCATTGAATTCATCATTTTGGCTATTGTATTTTTCAGCACCAGTAATTCTGTTTTGTTCTTTTTTATACTCTCTATCTCTTTATTGAAATTCTGTTTTTTTCCTGTATCATTTTCTTGATCTCTTTAGTTCTTTGTTGGTATTTTCCTTAGCTCTTGAACACATTTAATATTGTTGTTTTAAAGTTTTCTATTCTATCCATTATCTGAACTTCTGCAGAGACAATTTCTGTCACTTTGATTTGTTTTTTGATTGGGCCATGTTTTCCTATGTCTTTGCATGCCTTGTGATTTTTGTTGCTGTTGTTGAAACTGGGAAATTTCAGTATCATAATGTGAAGACACTCTAATACAGATTCTTCTGGTTCCCCAAGGATTGAGGTTTTTTTTTTTTTTTTTCCATTGTTGAAGGCTGTAATAGTCCATCTGTTCAGCAACCTACTCTTCCTGCTTTTACAAAGACTGCTCTCCCAAATATATGTAAACACCTAGGACTCTGTTCCCTAGCCCATTCCCAGCTAGTGCTTTGAATGGGAAAAGCAAAAAGCAAAAAAAAAAAAAAAAAAAAAGACAACTAAAATTAAAACAAAAACTTCTCCCAGTAGTTGCAAATTGGCTGTGAGCTGGGGCCTTCCTTCAACACTTGGGCTAGCTTGCAGCAAGCTTGGGCTGACTTACAGTTAGCTTGAGGTGAAAGTATAGGGTCTTCCAAGTTGTCTTCTGTGCATTCATCCTGCCCTAATCATGCCCTGAACTCCTTTGTACATACGGTGCCTCTGAATGCCCCAAATTTCAAAAGAAACACTTACTCTGGATTGTCCTTTATTCCTTAGGCATTAATTGTATGATCCAATCACACCGTTTAGCCCTAGGTGGGTATTGGTGGTATGGGTGGCCACAGCCTTCAGGAGTTGCCCATTGCTGCCCCTCACACCATATGAATTTCAAGACAAACCACACCAAGAGGAGCTCCTGCAGGCAACCCCGAGTCAGAACAGATTTTCACTACACTTCACTAGTAAAGTCTGCTTTGCTCTCTCCAGAGCCAGAGATCCGGTCCCCTTCTGATGACATTGTCTGCTGCTGCCATTTTAAGATGGCAAAGTCACCAAGCTAGAGCTGGATGGACACAGCTGAATAGAAAACCAAAATTTTCTTACTGTTTAGAAGTCTGTTTTTCTTGATACAGTGTTTGCTTTGTTGCTGCAACCCTCCAACTGCTTTTCAGAGTTTTTACAAAGTTGATTCTAACAATTTCTGGTTATTTTCCTTGGTGACCTTGTGGGAGAGATGGGAACAACATGAAATAGCTCATACCACCATCTTATGTTTCTCAACTGTCTCCACATTTTGAGTGAAGTTGACCAAAAGGCAGTTTTCACTGTTCCAATCCTGGCATGATAGCAAAGCTACCGTTTGCTTTGTGAAACTGGGTAAATTCTGGGATCACATTGTTTGTTTGTTACAAAACTCTCTTCTTCCAAGGCCTAGTCATTGTCAGGTACTCATTTTCTCAAGAGCTTTGAGTTAATGTTATTGTTGTTGTTGGGTGTCACTGAGTCAATTCCAGTTCATAATGACCCCATGTGACAGAGTAGAACTACCCTATAGTGTTTTCTAGTCTGTAATCTTAATGGAAGCAGATTGTCAAGTCTCTCTCCCTCAGAGCAACTAGATGGGTTTAAACCACCAACCTGTCGGTTAACAGTATGAGGAAAATCTGACGTGAGTAATAAAAATATAAATATTTACATTCCTCTAGTTACTAATCTTCTTTAATCAAGATTACTAGAAGATAGTGTACAGTGTCAGTCGTTATCATTAACCAATGATTACTGAAGATTTCAAAGATGTGTGGTATTAAACAAAGCATACTCACTCTCCAAATCATTTGTTGTGCAAAATTTTTCCTAATGTAAATTTTCAATTTTTTCACCACATTGAGGACAACATTTTAGAAGATTATTAACCTGAATTCAACATCAATTGTCAGCAACTTCACTTGCTATTCTAAGAACTGAAACTGAACTTCAATTAAGAAACCCGAATCTGTGAAGTTGAGAGAGTTAGGTGATAAATGTTTCCTCATTTCCAGCAACTATCGGATTTTCTGTTTCACTCAGTCAAAGAATGAGGGAGCAGGCAAATCTCCAAGGCTGAGCTTTTTGGGGTGAGATTTTTTTTCTTACAACTCTACACCTAATTATCTGTGTGTACCATCAGCAGAGTTTCTCAAGGTACTGCTTATTGAAACTGACCTGGTAGTCATCCCAGGTCTTAAAGATGAATGAATAAATAACTTTGCTGAATGCTGTTGAATATGTGATAATGTAATTAGTATTCTTGCCAACGGAATTGAAAATGAGATGTTGCATCTCTAGGGACTTTTGTACTTCTCTGTAAATAGTTTCTCTTTAAATGCACAAGATACATATGAGCTAAGCAAAAAGGTTCACTCTAAATTAAAATGCTATTATGCTACAGATGATGTGGATGAAGCGCTTACTGAATTGTCACTCCCAGATTAACAGGGGAAAACCAACATTTACATTTTTTCCAAGCACATTGTGCCCAAAAGGCATTCAGTTTCTTTAAATGACAGAAAAGCCATTTGGGTTAGAAATAATCCACTAAAGGAACACAATGGCGACCCATTGCTAATAACTCTCTGACTATAAAAATAAATGTTAAAATGCATTTATACTAAAGAGAAGGAAAACAAACTGAGATAAAGCAACTTCTTCTAGATTTCAAAATAAGGATTATAGAAATTGTGATGTTTCAGAATCATTGCGTATTTCTGCCTTGATTTGTTTAAAACATTAAGGCATTTACCATATTGGCACCAAATCAAGTCAATCTAATCAATTTCCCCTTGGATACTTCAGTAACTTAGAATTTAAATGTTAATCAGTTCCATTCAGATTATTTACATACAGGTGCATAGGAAATAATCCAGTGGATTGTTGCCCAATATTTGCTAGCTAAAACTGTAAAGACAAGAATTATTTTTTCTTCCTTCCAGAGCATTTACAAAGGATGAGTGAACTTCCTTCAGACTCAGCAGGACTTCCTCAGCCTGGCTGTGTTTCAACTCAAAATGATTTCCACCTCAGAAACAAACACACGGATGCCAGTTCATAACTCACTAGAAACAAGAATAGAGATGTATGTCTCATGGCTAAAGACTCAAATCGAGATGATATCTAGAAAGCAGACGTTAGTGGGTTCAATTCCTTTAATGGAGTTACTATACACTAGAATAAACAGAGGAAGGCAGACCAAACACTGGGCAAAGAATCAAAAGAGGTGTCCAAACTTTGTCACTAACAAGCTCTATGACTTTGAGTAAGTCACGGTAAGCTCTCTGAACTTTCTGCCTGTGTAAGGAAACGAGTCTGAACTACATGGTCCTTCATTTATTCAAACATATTGAGTGCCTGCAATTTGCTAGTTACTATGATAGCTACCAGGATCAGTAGTGGTGAACCACAAAGATAGTCCTCGCCTCCCGGAATCTGCATCCTGGTGCTCTGAAATAAAATTTCTGGTTCTTTTTCTGTTTAAATTGACACCATCTTTGTTTATTATTCTCAAAACTGACTGTGAAGAAAAAGGTTATCACAATTCAGCATGATCTACCCTTTCTAGTCTTACAAAGCTGGGGCAACCTTGCTTTATTAGGATACAAAGGTACACGTGACTAATTAATGAATTTATAAGGATTGGCCTATTTTTAGCAGCTGGGACTTTTATTAGAAGAAGATTCTGTATCATCGTAAAACACAGCACCTTATAAAAGTTTCTTATATTGGAGATGTGTTGCTCAGTAACCATTTTTAAAGATGTTTCCAAAACTTACCTGCATGGAGTACTATGTAGTTTTGACCACCTGTTTCCCATTAGTATAATTTTTCTGTATTTAGTTTGCTTTCCCCTGCTTATCTGTCTGTCCTAACCCAACATTTTCTTTTTGACCCACAAACTTTGCTGCCTCCTACACAAATATTTCTCCAATAATGTTAGCTGCCATTTAAAAAATGAATAGATGTTATTTATTCTGCAACTGTATATGACAGACATTGAACTAGCCTCTTTATATACATAATCTCTCTTAAGAGTTTGGCTACTGAGGGATTTCCAGCAAAATGGCACTCTAGGCAGAAGCACCATGCCGTCCCTCCACAGCAAAGATCCGAAAAACTAAGCCAAACAGAGAAAAAAGCAATCCTGAAACCCTGAAACATCAAATGAAGAGATAAAGAACTCAGCCAAGCACCAAAGGGAGTGAGAAAACTGACAGAGAATGGAGAGCGAGGAGAGATTCATGCAGCGGTCCCCTACCAGATAAAACAGCCCAGATCCACCATCTTGGACTCCTATCAGAGACCAGCAAATAAGGGGTAAGAGAAAGCAGCTTCACGGAGCTTCCAGCGGGAAACAAAACAACTGGTAATTTGCGATATACGCTTTCCCACACCCCACCCTTCTTCACCCTCACTCGGCCTCCTCTGCTTCCCACGGCCACAGTCTCTCGTCAGGGAAGCACCAGCTGCTTGGAATCCACCCGTCCTCACTGACCGACTCCCTGACTGCCATTTGTTGGCTGCTGGTGTTGCTTTCTTCCACTTCTTTTGATTTCTTCCTTACCTCTCACCACCTCCCACTCCTTTCGCTCAAATACCTGTCTCCATGATCCATCTTTGCTTCTTCCGGAGGGGTTGCGGAGCTTGGTTAGAGTGTGGAACAGCTTCCTGGTCTGTGCTACCACACCGGTGGGATACCGGGGCTTTTGTTGGTTTTTTTGAATTGTTTGTTTATTTTCTTTTCCTTTTCTCCAGTTAGGAGCCTGTTCTGGCTAGGTAGTGTTGTGTAGCTTGAGACCTACTCCCTCAGCTTGAGCAGACAAGCAGGAGGGATCCTGAAGGCATTCCTTTTTTTGTGGGTTTTTTTTTTCCTGTTGCTTTTGGAGACTTTTCTTCTTCTTCTTTTTTTTTAATTTTTTTTTCTTTTCCCTCTTTTTCCCTTTTTGTCTTTCTTCGTTACTCAGATTCTCACCTCTCTATACCTTCTTTCTCTTCCTGTTCCCTGAATACCTGGTGCTGAATACTTCTACACCACCTAGCCAGGCTGTACTGCAACACCTGAGAAAAACTTCCCCAGACCTCATAGCCGCACAAGTGGGATCCCTGGGAGCTTTGATGTTCTTTTTCCTTTCTAATTTTTATTTATTCATTCTTTTCTTTTCTTTTTTTTCTTCTTATTCCCCTTTTTGTTTTTCTCCATTTCATAGTCTCTCATCTCTCCACTCCAACGGCAAGCTCCCTTAGCACTCTTTTTTGTTTGTTAGTATGTTTTTGGCCCTGTTCTTCTCTCCTCTCTACCATTTCCATCTTAGCTCCGCACATAACAATCTCCCCCCTCCATCCTGCTGACCTGCACTGTGCGCTTAACATCACACCACCAAGCAGCATAGGCACGGCCTGCCAGAACCTACACTACACTGATTTCTGACCAGCCCTGGTAGCTGTATTAAGTACCACAAACAACCCATCCCAGCAATTACCCTTCAGCTAGACCTGCCCTGCTGTACCATATGTGAGTGTCTGAAACTGCCAATTGGAGAAGGAGGCAGAAAGTATCATGCACGCAGACGAGCAAACAATAAAGAACACACAGCCCGCCTGTTCAGACATAGTCAAGTTAAAAAAAAAAAAGGATGAAACAAACAAATCTACAATCAATAAATGAGAAAATAACTACTGAATGCCCCGAAGACAGCAGACAATATCAAAACATTTGCAAAAACAGGACAAGATGGTTCCAGTAGGCATCCAAAATGATGACATTCCAGTGGAAGAAAATGTACTAGAACTACCTGATAGGGAATTCAAATCTCCAATACTAAAAATTATCTAAGAGTTGAAGCAAAAAGCAGACAAAAATGAGGAAAAAATAGACAAATTTATGGAAAAGGCAGACATATTCATAGAAAATACAGACCAAAAAAAAGGAAGGATTCGGAAAATAATTCAGGAACAAAATACCAAAATAAATTCACAACTAGAAATTATACAAAAACAACAATTAGAAATCCCAAAGATAAATAACAAGATTTCAGAAATGGACAGTGTCATAGAAGGGCTGAGGAACAGATTTGAAAAGGTGGAAGACAGGGTCAGTGGAACTGAAGACAAACCCTTGGATACAACTCTGTTTGAGGAAAACTCAGAAAAAAGAACATAGAGAAATGAAGAGACCCTCAGAGTTATGTGGGATTCAATCAAAAGCAAAAATCTGCAAGTGATCAGAGCTCCACAATGGGGAGAAAACAGAAAACATAGAGAGGATCATTGAAGAACTGCTGACAGAAAACTTCCCCAATATCATGAAAGATGAAAAGCTGGCCATCCAAGAAGCTCAGTGAACCCCATATAGGAGAGACCCCAAAAGAAAATCACCAAGGCATATCATAATCGCACTTGCGAAAACCAAAGACAAACAAAGAATCCTGAGAGCAGTTCGTGAAAAACAGAAGTCACATACAGAGGAGAAACAATGAGACTAAGCTCAGATTATTCGGTAGAAACCATGCAGACAAGAAGACAATAGGATGACATATATAAAACCTTGAAAGAAAAAAATTGTCAGCCAAGAATAATATATCCTGCAAAACTCTTGTTGAAATATGATGGTGAAATTAGGACATTTCCAGAAAAACAGAAATTAAGGGAATATGTAAAAACCAAACCAAACTTACAAGAATTATTAAAGGGAGTTCTTCGATATGAGAACAAACAACTTCAGCTCATAGGCTGAATCTAGGATGCAGGACTGTACCAGCCAGATACCAATCTAGGAAATGAACTCTCGAGGACTATCCAAAACCATAAAAAATACAGTAGGGAATCAGAGCAGTTAATCTGTAAATGACAAGAACATCAGAACAATAAAAGAGGGAATAAATCGTGCAGGTATAGAACCTTCTAATGGAGAGGAAGGCAAGGCGATACCAGGTAATAATAGGCTGTTTCAAACTTAGAAAAATAAGGGTAAATTTCACAGTAACCACAAAGAAAGTTAACAAGAATACTTATAAAAATAAATAGGAAAAACAGCAAAAAACAAAACCTACAAAAACAAAAGAAATGAAAAAAAAAACCACAAACAAAAGTAATTCAGCATAGGAGAGTAAGAAGAACAAAGAAAATGTCAGCACCACAAAAAAAAAAGAACTACAAAATAACAGCAACAAACTCACATCTATCAATAATTACACTGAATGTAATTGGACTTAATGCACCCTAAAGAGATGGAGAGTGACAGAATGGATTAAAAACACAGGATCCATAAATATGCCGTCTACAAGAGACACACCTTTGAAACAAAGACATGAATTTATTAAAAGTCAAAGGTTGGAAAAAAATATATCAAGCTAACAACTACGAAAAAAGAGCAGGAGTGGAAATTCTAATCTCAGATAAAATAGGCTTTAAAATAAAATCCACCATAAAAGACAAAGAAGGACACTTTATAATGATTAAAGGGACAATACATCATGAAGACATAACCGTAACAAACATCTATGCACCCAATGACAGGGCTCCAAAATATATAAACTCTGACAGCACTGAAAAGACAAATAGTTCCACAAAAATAGTAGGAGACTTCAACACACCAGCCTCAGTAAAGGACAGAACAACTAAAAAGAATCTCAACAAAAATACAGAAGACCTAAAGGGCACAATCAGCCAACTTGAACTCATAGACATATATAGAACACTCCATCCAAC
>NW_004443979.1:16293701-16298165 GCF_000243295.1 Trichechus manatus latirostris
AATCTTTGTTGGTTACCAGGGATCAGAGGGGTGGGGGGAAATACTAAATAGGCAATAGATAAGTGGTATCTTTGGAGAAGGTTGATAGAGTACACAATCCTGGGGAAACCAACACAACTTGTACAAGGAAAGGTCATGGAAGCTCCATAAACACATCCAAAGTCCTTGAGGGACTGAATTGCTGGGCAGAGGGGTGTGGGGACCATGGTCTCAGCGAACATCTAGCTCAATCGGCATAACACAGTTTAGAAAGACAATGTTCTACATTCTACCTTGGTGAGTAGCGTCTGGGGTCTTAGAAGCCTGTGAGCAGCCATCTAAGATACTCCACTGGTCTCATCCCTTCGAGAGCAAGGGAGAATGAAGAGAACAGGATACAAGGATAAGATCAGTCCAAAGAGGTAATGGACCACGGCTACCAACTCCTCCACCAGACTGAGTCCAGTACAGCTAGATGGTACCCGGCAACCACCACTGACTGCTCTGACCGGGATCACAACAGAAGGTTCTGGATAGAGCTGGAGAAGGATGTAGAACAAAATTCTAACACCCAAATAAAAGACCAGATTTACTTGCTAAAGGAGACTGGAGAAACCTCAAGGGTATGGCGCCCAGACACCCTTCTAGCTCAGTGAAGTCAGTTTTGAGCTTAACCTTTTAGCCGGGGATTGGACAGCCCCATAAAACAAAATGGGACTAATGAGGGACAGCAGTCCAGGGACAAGGGATAGAAAGCTGTAGGGGACAGGAAAGCTGGTGATACCTAACCCAAGGTTGAGTAAGGACAGTGTTGATGTGTAGTACGGTTCATAACCATTGTCATAGGGCAACATATGTACTGTTTAATGAGAAACTATTTTGTTCGGTAAACCTTCATCTCACGTGAGAATAGCAGAACAATTGGAAGAGCATAGTCGAAGTCACTGAACTGTGCTTGTAGTAATTTTTGAAATGGTGTATCTTTGGCTACGTATTTTTTCCCCCAAAAAAATACAAGGTTGAGAAGGGAGGGGGTTGACGTGTCGTGGGGTTCTTAACCAATGTCATAAAACAATATGTGTACTACTGTTTAATGAGAAACTATTTGTTCTTTAAACCTTCACCTGAAGTACAATAAAAAAATAAAATAAAATAATAAAAAAAACAGAGTTCAGCCGCTGAGACTTCTGGCAACATGGCGCTGTAGGCAGAAGCATCACACCGTCCCTCCACAGAAAAGATCCAAAAAACTAAGCCAAACGGAGAAAAAAGCAATCCTCAAACCCTAAAACATCAAATGAAGAGATAAAGAACTCAGCCAAGCACCAAATGGAGTGAGAAACTGACAGAGAATGAAGAGGGAGGAGAGATTTATGCAGAGGTCCCCTATCAGCTAAAACAGCCCAGATCCGCCATCTTGTACTCCTATCAGAAACCAGCAAATACAGGGTACGAGAAAGCAGCTTCATGGAGCTCCCAGAAGGAGACAGAACAACCCATAACTGACGATATACGCTTTCCCACCCCCCACCCTTCTTCACACCCACTCGGCCTCCTCTGCTTCCCGCAGCCACGGTCTCTTGGCCAGGAAGCACCAGCTGCTTGGATTCCACCTACCTGCACTGGCTGACTCGCTGAGTGCCATTTGTTGGCTGCTGGTGTTGCTTTTTTCCACTTGTTTTGATTTCTTCCTTACCTCTCACCATCTCCTCCTACTCTTGCTCAAATACCTGGCTCCAGGTGCCATCTTTGCTTCTTCCTAAGAGGCTGCAGAGCTCTGTTCGAGTGTGGAACTGCTTCCTGGTCTGTGCTGCCACGCTGGTGGGATCCCGGTGCTTTTGTTTGTTTGTTTTGAATTGTTCATTTGTTTTCTTTTTCTTTTCTTGAGTTGGGAGCCCATTGTGGCTGGACAGTGCTACCTGGCTTGGGACTTATCCCCTCAGCTTGCGCAGATGCGCAGAGGGATCCCTGAGTGCATTTCTTTTCTCATTTTTTTTTTCTGTTTTTTTTGTAGGCTTTTCTTGTTCTTTTTTTTTTTTTTTCAAATTTGTTTTGTTTTATTTTCCCTCTTTTTCCCTTTTTGTCTTTCTTCATTTCTCAGTTTCTCATTTATGTACCTTTCTTCTGTTCCTGTCCTCTGAATAGCTGGTGCTGAATACCTTTACGCCTTCTAGCCAGGCAGTACTTCAACACCTGGGAACAACTTCCCCAGATCTCATAGCTGTACCAGTGGGATACCTGGGAGCTTTGCTGTTCTTTTTTCTTTATAATTTTTATTTATTCATTATTTTCTTTGTTTTTTTCTTCTTCTTCCCCCTTTTGTTATTCTCCATTTCATAGTCTTATCTCTCCACTCCAACAGCAAGCTCCCTTAGCACTCTTTTTTGTTTGTTAGTATGTTTTTGGCCCTGTTCCTCTCTCCTCTTTCCCATACCCATCTTAGCTCCACACATCACAATGTCCCCCTCCATCCTGCCTACCTGCACTGTGCACTTAACATCACACCACCAACCAGCACAGGCATGGCCTACCAGAACCTGCCCTGCATTGAGTACCAACCCGCCCTGGTGGCTGTAGTAACTGCCACAAACAACCCATCCCAGTAACTACTCTTCAGCTAGACCTGCCCTGCTGTACCATATCTGAGTGACTGAACCTACCATTTGGAGAAGGAGGCGAAAAATTTTGTGTCCACAGACGAGCAAACAACCAAGAATACACAGGCCACCTGCTCAGACATAGCGAAATTAAAAAAAAAAAAAAAAAAAACAGGATGAAACAAACATGTCTACAATCAATAAATGAGAAAAATAACTACTGAATGCCCTGAAGACAGCAGACAATATCAAAACACAAAAACAGGACAGGATGGTTCCCATAGGCATACAAAATAAAATGCCAGATGTCTTTCCAGTAGAAGAAAAGGCACTAGAACTACTTGATAGGGAATTCAAATCTCTAATAATCAGAATTATCCAAGAGATAAAAGCAGACAAAAATGAGGAAAAAATAGACAAATTCATGGAAAATACTGACAAAAAAATGGAAGAATTCAAGAAAATAATGCAGGAACAAAATGCTGAAATAAATTCACAACTATAAATTATACAAAAACATCAATTAGAAAAATTGGTGCTCTAGGCAGAAGCACCACGCCATCCCTCCACAGCAAAGATCTGAAAAACTGAGCCGAATAGAGAATAAAATAATCCTGAAACCCTAAAACATCAAAAGAAGAGATAAAGAACTCAGCCAAGCACCAAATGGAGTGAGAAAACTGACAGAGAACAGAGAGCGAGGAGAGATTCATGCAGAGGTCCCCTACCAGCTAATGCAGTGCGGATCCGCCATCTTGGACTCCTATCGGAGACCAGCAAACAGGGGGTATGAGAAAGCAGCCTCACGGAGTGGCCAGCGGGA
Source organism: Trichechus manatus latirostris (assembly GCF_000243295.1). Classification (NCBI taxonomy): domain Eukaryota; kingdom Metazoa; phylum Chordata; class Mammalia; order Sirenia; family Trichechidae; genus Trichechus; species Trichechus manatus. The sequence continues at coordinate 16,297,101 of NW_004443979.1, forward strand.
GACAAAACAACCGGTAATTTGCGATATACGCTTTCCCACCCCCCACCCTTCTTCACCTCGACTTGGCCTCTTCTGCTTCCTGCAGCCACAATCTCTTGACTGGGAAACACCAGCTGCTTGGATTCCACACACCCAAATGGGTGGCTCTCTGAGTGCCATTTGTTGGCTGCTGGTGTTGCTTTTTTCCACTTCTTTTGATTTCTTCCTTGCCTCTTGCCACCTCCCCCTCCTTTCGCTCTAGTACCTCGCTCTGTGCGTCATCTTGCTTATTCCTGAGGGGCTGCAGAGCTCCGGAAATTTGTGATATACGCTTTCCCACTCTCTACCCTCTTCACTCACATTCAGCCCCCTCCGCTTCCCACGGACACAGTCTCTTGTCCAGAAATACAAGCCTGCACTAGCTGGCTCTCTGAGTGCCATTTGTTGACTGCTAGTGTTGCTTTTTTTTTCCTGCTTCTTTTGATTTCTTACTTGCCTCTCACCACCTCCCCTCCTTTTGCTCAAGTATCTGGCTCCGTGCGCCATCTTTGCTTCTTCCGGAGGGGCTGCGGAGCTCCGTTTGAGTGTGGAGCTGCTTCCCGGTCTGGCCTGCCGTGCTGGTGGGATCCCGGGGCTTTTGTTCGTTTGTTAGTTTTGAATTGTTTGTTTGTTTTCTTTTCCTTTTCTTGAGTTGGGAGCTCTTTCTGGCCAGGCGGTGCTGCGTGGCGAGGAGATTCCCCCTCGGCTTCCACAGACGTGCAGAGGGATCCCTGAGGGCATTTCTTTTTTTGTTGGTTTTCTTTTTCTGTTTTTTGGGGGGCCTTTCTTGTTCTTTTTTTTTTAATTTGTTTTGTTTTGATTTCCCTCTTTTTCCCTTTTTGTCTTTCTACATTGCTCAGTTTCCCGTCTCTCTATATCTTCCTTCTCTTTCTGTTCCCTGAATACCTGGCATTGTATACCTCTACACCTTCTAGCCAGGCTATACTGCAACACCTGAGAGCGACTTCCCCAGACCTAATAGCTGCAACGGTGGGATCCCTGGGAACTTTGTGGTTCTTTAACCTTTCTGATTTTTATTTATTCATT
>NW_004443979.1:16303235-16316931 GCF_000243295.1 Trichechus manatus latirostris
AAAAGGTTGAGAAGTTAGAGGGTTGATATGTTGTTGGGTTGTTAACCAATGACATAATACAACATGTGTACTACTGTTTCATGAGAAACTATTTGTTGTTTAAACCTTCACCTGAAGTACAATAAAAAATTAATTAATTAATTAATTTAAAAAAAACCCAACAATTAGAAATCCAAAAGATAACAACAAGATTTCAGAAATGGACAGTGTCATAGAAGGGCTGGGGAGCAGATTTGAAATGGTGGAAGACAGGACCAGTGGAATTGAAGACAAACACTTGGATACAACTTTGAGGAAAAATCAGAAAAAAGAAGGAAGACAAATGAAGAGACCCTGAGATTTATGTGGGATACAATCAAAAGGAAATATTTGTGAGTGATCACAGTTCCAGAACAGGGGGAGAAAACAGAAGACATAGAGAGGATCATTGAAGAATTGCTGACAGAAACTTACCCAGTATCATGAAAGATGAAAAGCTGACCATCCAAGAAGCTCAACAAACCCCATATAAGATAGACCCCAAAAGAAAATCACCAAGGCATATCATAATCACACTCGTCAAAACCAAAGACAAACAAGAATTCTGAAAGAAGCTCAAGAAAATCAAAACGTCACATACAGAGGAGAAACAATACGACTAAGTTCAGATTATTCAGCAGAAACCACGCAGGCAAGAAGGTGATGGGATGACATATATAAAGCCTTCAAAGTCAAAAATTGCCAGCCAAGATTAATATATCCTGCAAAACTTTCATTCAAATATAATGGTGAAATTAGGTCATTTCCAGATAAACAGAAATTAAGGGACTATGTCAAAACCAAACCAAATTTACGAGACTTATTAAAAGATGTCCTTCGATCTGAAAACAAACAATATCAGACTGCATGCTGAATAGAGGACACAGGATTGTACTAGCCCAATACCAACCTAGGAAATGAACTCTTAAGGACTATGCAAAACCAAAAGAATTACAAAAGGGAACCAGAGAGGTTAATCTGTAAATGACAACAGCATCAGAAAAATAGAAGAGGGAATAAACGGTGTAGATATAGAACCTTCTAATGGAGAGGAAGTCAAGCGATACCACGTAATAATAGACTGGTTCAAATCTAGAAAGACAAGGGTAAATTTCACGGTAACCACAAAGAAAGTTAACAAACCTACTCATCAAAATAAAGAAGAAAAACATAACGTCTCAGTAAAAACAAAACCTACAAAATCAAAAGCAATGAAAAAAAATCCACAAACAAAAGAAACTGAGCACAGGAGAGTAAGAGGAACAAAACTGGAGGACATTATGCTGAGTGAAATAAGTCAATCACAAAAGGACAAATATTGTATGAGACCTCTACTGTATAACTCATGTAGAAGTTTACACACAAAAAGAAATAATCTTTGTTGGTTATAAGGGATGGGAGGAGTGTTGGGAACTAAATAAATAAGTGGCAACTTTGGTGAAGGGTAAGACAGTACCCATTACTGGGGAAGCCAGCACAGCTTGTACAAGGAAAGGTCATGAAAGATCCATAGACACTTCCAAACTCCCTGTGGGACTGAATTGATGGGCGAAGGGCCTTGAGGATCATGGTCTTGGGGAACACCTAGCTCAATTGGCATAACACAGTTTATAAAGACAATGTTCTACATTCTAACTTGGTGAGTAGCGTCTGGGGTCTTAAAAGCCTATGAGCAGCCACCTAAGATATTCCACTGTTCTCACCCCTTCGGGAGAAAGGGAGAATGAAGAGAACAAGATACAAGGAAAGGATTAGTCCAAAGGACTAATGGACCACAGCTACCACGGCCTCCACCAGGCTGAGTCCAGTACAGCTAGATGGTGCCCGGCTACCTCCACTGACTGCTCTGACCTGGATCACAACAGAGGGTCCTGGACAGAGCTGGAAAATGATGTAGAACAAAATTCTAACTTACAAAAAAAGACCAGATTTACTGGCCTGAGAGACTGGACAAACCTGAGGGTATGGCCCTCAGACACCCTTTTAGCTCAGTGATGAAGCCCCTCCCGAAGTTCACCATTCAACCAAGGATTGGACAGCCCCATAAAACAAAACAGGACTAATGAGGCACAGCAGTCCAGGGTCAAGGACTAGAAGACCAGAGGGGACAGGAAAGCTGGTGATAGGGAACCCAAGGTTGAGAAGGGACCATGTTGACATGTCATGTGGTTGATAACCATTGTCATAGGGCAATATGTGTACTGTTTAATGAGAAACTATTTGTTCTGCTAACCTTCATCTAAGGTACAAAAAAAAAAAAGAAGAATTATCTATGTGAGATCAAATTGACAACAGCAACTCAAAAGGTTTGATGGGAAGCCTAGGGGACAGTGAGTTGAAGATAATGGTGATGGAATAATTTGGAAAAGGATAGTGAGAATAGCAGCACAACTGGAAGAATGTAATCGATGTGACTGAATTGTACATGTAGAAACTTTTGAAATGGTGTAACTTTGGCTATGTATATTTTCACCAAAAAAAAAAAAAAGTTCCTCAGTTCGAGAAGGGAAAGTGTTGATGTCGTGGGGTTGTTAACAAATGTCATAAAACAATATGTGTACTACTGTTTAACGAGAAACTCTTTGTTCTGTAAACCTTCATCTAAAGTACAATAAAAAAATTAAAAAAAAAAAGAGTTCAGCTACTAACCAAAATGTATGCAGCTCAAATCCACCTGCCTCTCCTTGGAAACCCTATTGGGCAGTTCTACTCTGTTTTATAGTATTGCTATGAGTCGAAACTGACTTGACGGCGACGGGAATGGAATTTCTATTTCATTCATTCATTTATTTATTGCTTCATTTAATACACATTTATTGATCATTTACTGTGTGCCCAGCTGGAATTATTCTAAGTACTAGAGATAGAGCAGTAAGCAAAAACAAATTCCTTGCCCTCATGGAGCTTAGCTTCTAAATAGATGACAAGATCCTGGAGGACAGGGCCTATTTAATGTTTTTTTCATGCTTTAAATGCAGTAAAAAGTAAATATTTGTTAAATAACGAGATCTTGGGTTGAAGAGTCAAAAATACAGAAAACTAGAAGGAATGAGACTAACTTCAGTTTGTTATGGAAATAATTGAGAACTGTCATATAGCAACTCTCTAAATAATTTGATTAAAATCAAGTGCTGTTTGCATTGTCCCCACTGCATCCACATTGACAGGGTGTGGTTGATGCTGGTCTAAGAACATCTGAGAAGTAAAATATGTGCTTGTCAGAATCCACCTCTCCTTTCCTTCCTTCCTTCCTTCCTTCCTCCCTTCCTCCCTTCCTCCCTTCCTCCCTTTCTCCCTTTCTCCCTTCCTCCCTCTCTCCCTCTGTTTCTTTCTTCTTTCCTTCCTTCTCTTAGTCTTTTCTTATTCTTCCAGAATTGCCTAAATACTTCTCATCATAACATTTGATGTAAACTTTCCATTATTCATCTAAAGAATATTATCTTTTTAAGAGAGTGATGTTATATAATTAAACTATAATATTTAAAATACTGTTATTCAGAAGTAGGGAAGTTCTATTAAGGCAAATGGTCTCAATAGACCTTAAAATTATATTAGCTGTTGGTGATCAACCACTTGTAAAAGAAGGTGTCATTGTTCATAGCAATAAGGATAGAGATGCAATGTAATAATGATAGGGCAGTCAATTTTTTTTTTTTTAGGCGTAAGAAATTCTTAGTGAGAATTTTCTAAATTCAACACGCAGTAACTTTTTAAAAAGATAATTTCAGAATCAAATAGCCAAGACATCTGAAAGCTTATTGGCTGGAAAGGTATATAAGGACAAAAGAAAGAAAGGAGAATGAACCTGTTTTTCTAAGGATATATCCAACTGATCAAGCTTTCACTCCCAACAGCACACAGATTTCCTGACTTTCCATCTGACACCCATAAATATTCCCGCTCAGTGGGTCTTTTGGTTCCCTGGTCTCTATAAATATACCGTGGCTTTTGATTGTTTTATGATGGAAGTTTATTTTATTTTATTTTTGCCTGCACAGTTGGCTTTGTTTTTTTCTATGCTTTATGGACCCTTGTCTTTTTATTAGTTCAGTGTTCCCTGTTGATTTTGTGTTTTATATTCCTGCTGTCACCACCAGAACCTCACTGTAAACAAGAATGTTGTATCGCAGTGGGTTATTTTCTGTTAATGACCTGATACAGTATATAAATAAACCAGAGAGCCATCCACAGGTGCAGTTTATTAGAGTTATTGCACTGTGGCTTGGGTAATGTTCCTCGGTTCTTTAAAACTTTGCTACTTTGGAAGCAAAGGGGCTAGCTAACTGGCAGATCTGAAAAGAGAAAAACGAGCCCGTCACTTTGCAATGGATGGGAACCCAGCCTAATAATCATCACTTTAATTTCTCAGAGTCAACATCTAGGTTGTCATATGACTCAAAAAATTCCAATAAGCAAAATCACCCGGATAAAGTGGTCTGGTCCTAATAGCTGTCTTGAGCAGGAATAGAGAGAACATAATTGTCCTTCCCCACACATAAAAAATAAAGCACAGGAAAAACACACACTATACTGCTCAATTAGAACAAGAGGGATTGTTTTGGGTTGCACACAGGTGCATAATGAAGACCAATAATGATAGTTTATTAATTAATTCTCATAACCCCTGGTGAGGTAGATGTTATTAAGACTCAGGTTCATGTGGGGCAATGGAGGCTAAGTAACTTTCCCAAGGCCACACCATGAATGCAGTCCCCATGCAGGGAACAGAGATGCCAAATGAGCTCCTGCCACACCTAGTGCTCTAACTACTAGATCATGGTCTTTGTCTTGGAATGAAATTAACAGAAATAAAATTGGAGCTGAAGAGTTAGGAGATAGAAGGAATATTTGGTAATGGGTTCAGAAGGGAACTGAAAGGTAATAAAGGGATCCGAGGATACTGTAATGTGCTTCAGTGAGCAGACATGTACTTCTGGCTTTGAAATACACCAGGAACAGAATCTGCCACACATCAGAAGCATTCAGAACTTGAAGAAAAGAAGAGAAACAGAAGTAAAGTGGAACATACAGTAGAGGAGGCTAATGATCTGGACATTCTATACTAACCCTTTTGTGACTCGTGGAACACATGGTATCCCACCTAATTTTTATGCCTCTGGAGTTCTTTGGGAGTATACTTTTCCTGCTGAAAGTATTTGCTTTCCTCCAAGTGGGGACTTGTGTAATGGTGAAAAGCAAAAGAAACATTTGTTGAAGGAAAATAGCTAGGGTATTAGGCAAAACCAGAGGTCCCCCTTGTACCCAAATGGAAAGCGACCAGCAATAAAACCTGCTGCCCAAGACTGTAGGATCAGATGGGCTCCCACAAATCATGTATTTTCACATAATATTTCTCAAAATCTATATTACCAACTAAAAACTTGAACACATTTAGTGACTTAGCATGCATTCCACTGCTGAAAACACACAGTATCAACAAAAAATTCAAAGCAGAAAATAATTGGATCTTGAAAGGGCTATTATGCAGTGTATTTACAATATAATTTAGAATCTTATCTTGTTGGTCACACTGTGTAGAAAATAAGGCCATAGGCTTCTAATCTTACTAATTGTGAGCACAATATTAGTAAATATACCCATTTTTCCTGTCTTCTTATTACTCTTAATAATAAAAATATAATAATTCTTACTTATTATATTTTTATTATTAAGAGTAATAATTGCTATATTATTAAGAGTAACAATCTACAAAATCATCTATCATTGGTGTTAAAAATCTTTGCTTTTTGCTATGGATATGCAGGATGACCCTATTCTGAACTAATAAAAGCGGCCCAAGCATAACAAATCCTCAGTAATTTAGGATGTTTAACTAGTGCCTGTACAGCTTCACCTGTCACTGAAATGATGAGTTTCACCTTGATGCATCTCAATCTTCGAATTTGTTCCACATCCTTTATCACACAGACACACTTATTTCTCTTTGCTGGGTTTGTTCTGGTAATATTTCTGTTCAGCAGGACCACAGGATAAGTTACCTCCACTGTTTAATCAGATATATCAAAACCCTGAAATCTATGCTATTGGACAAAATTAGTTTGCTGTGTTAGCATTCCAGTATGACTCCCTCAAATTTATAATTCTTTTGCTAATTCAACTAAGAGTGAACTATTTATGCACAGACTTAGAAAAAATTATTAACACATAGATTTCACAATAACCAAGTCATAACTTTCCCCAGTTACATGTTCTATTGTCTTATTTAGCATATCACAGTATTGTTCTTATTTAATTCTGAGGACGTCATTATTATTCATCTAGAAGGCACTTGGTACTTGAGATGTATGTAGTAAGATAGTGGACACTTTCCTTTGTGGTTAGCATAAGAGGGAACAGCGCTGTCAGAGTGTGAAGGCCGGATCTGAGTTCTCTTCTTTCCTTATACATCTCACTTTTCCAGTATTTCTCACCAACATATTTTTCAGGGCTTGATAGTCAAGTAAACATAGACCTGAATCCATAAGCACTTCTAATTGAATTGTATTTGGGATTTATGCCTTTATACTTTACGTGTTAGTTACATACCAACACATCGTTAAGATGGTAAGAAAGATAAAGGCTACTTCTGATAATAGCATCAGCTTTTTTCACTCTCTGAAAATGTTAATTTAGTATCTAATGTTAAATCCACCAACTACTTTGTATTTAAGTTCTCTCTTTTCTTTTTTCTGGAAAGAAGAAAGAAATACTTAAAATATTTGTTTGCCTGTGGACAAACTACAATTTTTTTAAAAGATAGGTACGTCAACATCAAATACTGACTGTGAATCTTCTTTAACAACTAAGATTTTAAAATTATTATAAATCACAGTGTCTGTTAGGTACATAGTGTTTCTCAGGATTTCTATTCTTGGCTGGCCTAACCAATTTGTCATCTGCCTAGAGGCTTACTTTTTTGATATTTTGATTTTAAATTTCCATTTTTACTACTTTATTTTCTAAATTACTAAATAAGAACAGAAAAATTAAGAATCTTACCTTTTATCTGCTTTAGGAATTGTTTCAGAGTGATATTTGAAATAAATGTTTGTATGTGTTTGCTTAAATGCATGTATGAATATATACTAACATACATAATTTTTCTTAGTGATTTAAATATGTACTGTTTTCAAAACCAAACAAAAAGAACCTATTGCCATCAAGTCAATTACCGATTCCTACACATAGTAATCCTATAGACGGAGTAGAACTGCCCCATAGGGTTACCAAGGCTGTAATCTTTATAGAAGCAGAGTGCCATATCTTTTTCCGTGGAGCAGCTGGTGGGTTAACAGCTGAGTGCGTAACCACTGTACCACCAGGGATCCATGTAATGTTTCATCAAAGAATTAAACATTTTCAAAGAAAAACACTTAAAAACGGCCTCCAGAGGTTAGACTGGTAAGATAATTAAGAGAATTAAATGTCTCCTCACTGTTACTTTCGTTAGTTGAAGATTCTGGGAGCATCAAACACCAGAAGGTACAAGGCAGAGCGGTCTAATGTCTCCAAAGAGGTTAATAGGAAATAGCATCCCAGAGGAAAACACCGAAGTGAGTCAGGGGCAAGGATGGGCCAGCACAGCCTACAGGCTAGGACACTGCAGTAGCTGCTTCTTTGATTATCCCTCAATGGCATTGCATTATGGATAGATAGCTTTCTTTTTCTGTTTCTATGTTATCTTACTATCAATATACCTGATTTTTCTCTTGAACTGGAGGGAATTATAGTCATAGTAACTATAAAAGCTTAGCTTTTGAAGGGAAATTAGAGATTCACTCAAACTGTTACCTAACGCTCGAATCCATAATACAATATATCACTAACTAGAAGTCCACCTCTACCTCATAACTTGCAGTGACAGGGAATTTACTATGTTGCAAAGTAGCTATTACTAATTCTGCCTCCCTATAGCTTTCGCTTATTTGTGCTAGTTCTGCCTTACTGAGCAACCACAATAAACAATTCTCATCCAGCTGTCATGCTTCAGAGTTTTGACGGCAGCCATCTCTGATGAGTTCCTCTATTGAGGTGCCATGTTACTTTAGCATTTCTTCAGGCCACATGGTTCTGAGACCATCCTTATCTTCTTGACTCCTGTTCTCTGGGTGCAAAACAGTTTGTCAAGATCCTAACATGAAATATTTTCCATGAATGGAAACAATATTCCAAGTATGGTTTAATCAATGCAGCAAGTAATAGAGTTATTGATTTCTAAGGTTTAGGTAATATACTTTTACTTAATGTCATTTGTATTTGCTTAAATGGCTGATGAACTGTATCACAGAATTGGCTCACATTAAGCTTGAAGTCAATTAAAAATTGCAGACATTTTCACATACATACTGCCCAACTTAAGTCATTCTTATCTGGTAGATATGTACCATGATATTACATTCATAGAGAATGTGTTGAGAAAAAGGAAGATATGTAACCATTCTATTGTGTTCCTATAAGTTCTCATCTGGAGTATGTGTTAATTCTGGGTGTGGCACTTTGAGGCATATTGATATATTGGAAAATTTCTGATTTAAAGAACAAGAATAGTTAGGGAATTTAAGCAAATGTCCTCTGAGGAACTTTCAAAGGAACTGAGATGGTAGCATTTAAAAAAAAAAAATAAGGATATGATAGCTATTTATCTTAAGGAATCTCTTTAAATATCTGAAAGGTTATTGTCTGAGGGAAGAATATAAACAAATTGATGTATGTTAAAATAAGGCAAATTTTAACCCAATATTGGGGACAATTACGAAAAATTGTCTTACTAGAATTTTTCTAAAGTGACTTGGGCTATTTTGGACAATAGTGATGGTGGCGTCACCGATGGTTCAAAAAAGAGGAATATTGCCAACTGAGGCTATTGTTAAGAGCATTAACCCATCTCAAGGGGAACTAGGCTAATTAATTTTTTCAAATCAATGAGTCTACAAAAAATTTTATTTTAAAACCAAGTATAGTGAACATTTGTCCCCATTAAATATTATTCTATTGCTTTGGCCCAGTCTTTTATTTTGTCATGTCTTATAATTCGGTGTCATTTGCATACTTTATCAAATTACTGTTTTAAAAAGGGGTAGAGATATATCTAGGGCTCCAGTTATTATTCAACACTCTATGAGTAGCATGTGAAAGCCCATATAAAAAATTTGAAAAAACCTGTTATTTAGTATATATTTTACTGTTTTATCCCCAAAGATATCATGGAATAATTTCTTTATTGTTTTTATATCACAACTCCTTGATCTACCACTAAGCAATGCCATAGCAATCAAAAAGAAAGACAAAGAAAAGATGGTGGAAACTAGTGTGGAATGACCATATGAGCACACTTGTGCTGATGGCAGATGTATTTATTCTCTGGCATAGGACACATTGGATGCTGAAGTCCTGATAGAGTGGTGGAATCTGGGCACCATGAACTTCAACTCTTGAATCTGCTTATGGGAAACCATATAAGAAGGGTCCTGAGGCTAAGCAGTGAAAATTCAGTCTAAAATACATAAATGGGGAAGAGAAGAATAACCTGGACTGAAAAATGAAGCTGTGGTTTGGAGGAGGCTGGAGGTATAAGGGGATACACCTTCCAAATCTAGAAACTGTCAGAAGCAAAATAGTGAGCATAGGGTAGATGAAAGTGGTTGGTCAGCTGCCAGAGCAAAAGGAAGGTATAACTTGATGGATGAATCCAAAATAAACATCATGGGCAAATCGGCTTTTGCTCTGGCATTCACTTATATACAGACTTGCCTGTCCTCAAGAGATTGAGGATGTGATCAGTGGGAAATCATAAAAATTTATTTGTTCTGTAATTTTTTTTCTGCCATATAATTTTCCCCCTTTTGAAAACTGAGACTTTTGCACATTTCTGGTCCTCATGATTATCTTTTAATATCCATGGTTTTTAAAATAGTATAAACAGTGACTCAGATTTTATCTACAAATTATTTCAGCCTATCCTTGTGATATAACTTTTTTGGGCCTAGGCATTTAAATAGTTTGTCTAAAAGATCCCACAGTACCACAGAATTCCAAAACTTAAAAGGCTCTGAACAACTAAACTTTTTTTTCTTAAAGTTGGTGCCTACCTTCTTTTTTTTTAACTTGAACTGATGGAGACATTAGTTGTATCTCAATGTCACTACCACACCCTATATGCCTCGGCTGAGCCAGGATATTTTGTGGACTTTTTTGCTATTTTTTTTTTTTTTTTACTTCGTGTTTAATTGCATTGAGAAATGACAGGGGGGTAAAATTTTGTCCACAGTTAACAGTGTTGATATCTGTCAATATCAACAGCATAGTAAGTAGAATTACTGTAGATGCTTCAGTGCGGTGCTTCAGTGAGGTGTGTTACTGAAAACAGGGTGTAGATACCACAGCCATGTAAGACTTAAAAGAAAATAGACAGGTGGCTGAAGACTTTCAGTGATGGTGATGAATAAAAGCCAAAGAAAGAGAAACATTGCATGGAGAAAAACCTAAATATCTTAACCATTTATTGATAGGGTGAGTTTAAAATTAGGAAGAGAATATAAGCACTGTCTAGTTTGTTGATCATGGAACGAGATGGAATACACCAAAAAAAAAAAAAACCAGAAACTTGTAAGTAAGTGAAATATTATAAATTTGTCTACACAGAGGTGGGGCCAAGATGGCAGAGTAGTTGGACAATTCTACTGGTCCCTTTTACTACAAACACCCAAGAAAACAAGTGGATTGATTATATATGATGATCTAGGAGCCCTGGACACCAAAGGCAAAGTTGAGGAATCGGACTGAGTGGCATGGGGAGGGAGAGACAGTTTGGAAGCAGCGAGGAGTTGCCAGATCTGACCTCACGGGAGCTGGAGCCCTTCAGGCTGGATCAGCTCGTGGTGCATGGTGAGGCAAGCAGCAGTGCTCGGGAGGCATTTTCCACATCAGGAGAGACCCAGTAGCAAAGACTCTACTTGGCCATCCAGAACCAGTGAGAAGCAGCCCTCAATTGGTGAAAGATAAGTACTTGCATCTGGCCTACCGTGCAGATCAAAAAAACACCTCCCTTTAGAATAAACTTCTCTCCCATTTACCTCCCTGCTCCCTGTTCTGAACTGGGTCTGGGACAGCTTCAGTGATTGCTGAGTCCAGAAGTAGGACACGTCACACACCCTGAGCCATTCTTCTGGCCTTGGAGAGGGAGTAAATTAACAAACAGGGGAAAAAATAATCTGCTGGCTCCCCTAAGCCAGGAACTCAGGGTAGGCACAGCTCCTTTGCCTAGGCACAGGCATAAGAGGTCCACAGACTTTGAGTGCCTTTCCCCCTGCAAAGGCTTGTGTGGGCCCATGTCAACAGAGTAGGCCCTCATTACTACAGTACAACAGGGTATATAACTGAAGTCTAACTTCAACTGCTTCAGCTGTGAAGTGGCAGGCTTGTGACATTTGACACTGGCCCATTAAGCAGAGCCTTCACCTACCCCATCAGGGTCCTGAGGACTGGTGGCTCCACCCACACCACTCAGCCACCTGTGACAGGGGTCCAAGAATAAGTGGTGCCTCCCAGTCCTTACAACCAACAGCACTGAGCGCTCCTAGTACAGCTGTAAAACCCTCCCACCTATGTGCTCTAGGGAACAGGGACACAATTTCCTCCCAGACACTCGGGGGCAGCTATCGTCCCCCTGCCTTCCTCAGCATGTGACCCCCTGCCGTAGTCAGATGCCTGTGCCTAAACCAATCACCCGTGCCTATCTAGGACTGTAGGTGAGAGCCTGAACCACACACTTGGTGGCTGACTACCTGGACACCTGAGCTGAATTCACACAGGAGGAGTGGGTGGATTCCTGGGCTCACATATTTAGTGGTAGGTCTGCCCAACTGGTGGCAAGACATTGGAGCTTGAGGGGTGCTGGTGATTCAGTCTAGCTCACATGAGCAGCGTATTTGGGCATATCAAAACAAAACAAAACAAGAAGCTAGGACACAGTAAGAAAACATTAAACAAATAAATATAATAACTTATTGATGGCTCAGAGACAACAGTCAATATCAAATCACATAAAGAGGCAGACCATGATGGCTTCAGCAAGCTCCCATAATAAAGAATCACTAGGCAGAATACAAAAGATTAATATACAGAACTCTTCAAGAGATCAGGCAGGAGATCATGCAAAACACAGACCAAGCAATAGAGGAACTTAAGAAGATTAGAGAAGACCATAATGACAAATTTAACAGGCTACAAGAATCCACAGAGAGACAGCAATCAGAAATCCAGAAGATTAACAATAAAATTTCAGAATTAGACAACTCAATAGAAAGTCATAGAAGCAGAATTGAGGCAATGGAAGTCAGAATTAGTGAGATGGAAGACAAAGCTCTTGACACCAACTTATTTGAGGAAAAATCAGATGAAAGGATTTAAAAAAATGAAGATACCCTAAGAATTATATGGGACTTTATCAAGAGGAATAATCTATGAGTGATTTGAGTACCAGAATGGGGGGGGGGGCGGGGATGGGAGGGGAAGGATAAGAGAAAATACAGAGAGAGTTGTTGAAGATTTGTGGGCAGAAAACTTCCCTGATATTGTGAAAGATAAGAAAATATCTATCCAAGATGCTCATCGAACCCACATAAGGTAGATTGCAAAACAAAGTCACCAAGACAAATTATAATGAAACTTGCCAAAACCAAAAATAAAGAGAGAATTTTAAGACCAGCTAGGGATAAATGAAAAATCATCTACAAGGAGAGTCAATAAAACTAATCTTGGAGTACTCAGCAGAAACCACACATGCAAGAAGGCAATGGGATGACATATATAAAACCTTGAAGGAAAAAAATTGTCAGCCAAGAGTAATATATCCAGCAAAACAGTCTCTCAAAAATGATGGTGAAATTAGGGCATTTCCAGATAAACAGAAGTTCAGGGAATTTGCAAAAAAACAAAATAAACTACAAGAAATATACAGGGAGTCCTCTCGTTAGAAAATCAATAACATCAGATAACAACCCACGACTGGAACACAGGACAGAATAACCAGATATGAACCCAGATATGGAAGTTACAAAAATAAATCTAAGCTAAAACACTGAAAATAGGGAAAAAGAGATGTCAATATGTAAAAGATGACAAAATTAAAAAAAAAGGGGGACTAAAAAATGTAGTTATAGATTTTTCATATGGAGAGGAAGTCAAGGCAATATAAACAAATAAAAGACTGGTTTAAACATTGAAAAAGGGGTAAATATTAAGATAACCACAAAGGAAACTAACTATCCTACACATCAAAATGAAAAACAAGAAAAATATAAAGACTCAGCAAATACCAAATCAACAACAATGAAAAAGATGAAAAGAAAATACATAAAGAAAAATGACTCAGCACATAAAATTAACTAGAACAAAGAAACTGTCAACAACACACACAAAAAAGACATCAAAATGACAGCAGTAAACTCATACCTATCAATAATTACGCTGAATGTAAACAGGCTAAATGCACCAATAAAAATAAGGAGTAGCAGAATGGATTAAAAAAAAACATGATCCCTCTATATGCTGCCTCCGAAACACACATCTTAGACTTAAAGACATAAACAAACTAAAACTCAAAGGATGGAAAAAAAAATATCAAGAAAACAACACTCAAAAAAGAGCAGGAGTGGCAATATTAATCTCTGACAAAATA
>NW_004443979.1:16318633-16321225 GCF_000243295.1 Trichechus manatus latirostris
TGAAACAAGACCCATACCTCACACCATGCACAAAAACTAACTCAAAATGGATCAAAGACCTCAATATAAAATCGAAAACGATAAAGATCATGGAAGAAAAAAAAGGGACAATGCCAGGAGAGCTAATACATGGCATAAACAGAACACAAACCATAAGTAACAATGCACAAACACCAGAGAAGAAAATAGATCACTGGGATCTCCTAAAAATCAAACATCTATGCTCATCAAAAGACTTCACCAAAAGAGTAAAAAGACAACCTACAGACTGGGAAAAACATTTTGGCTAAGACAAACCTGATCAGCATCTAATTTCTAAAATCTACAAGATACTGTAAAACCTCAATAAAAAAAGACCCAATTAAAAATTGGGCAAAGGATATGAACAGGCACTTTGTCAAAGAAGACATTCAGGTGGCTAACAGACATGTGAAGAAATGCCCTCGATAATTAGCCATTAGAGAAATGCAAATCAAAACTTCAATGAGATACCATCTTACCCCAACACGGCTAGCATTAATCCAAAACCACAAAATAATAAATGTTGGAGAGGTTGTGGGAAGACTGGAACACATATACACTGCTGGTGGGAACGTAAAATTATACAACCTCTTTGAAAATTGATTTGGTGCTTCCTTAAAAAGCTAGAAATAAACACCACACCATCCCTCCACAGCAAAGATCTGTAAAACTAAGCCAAACAGAGAAAACAGCAATTCTGAAATCCTAAAGAATCAAATGAAGAGAAAAAGAACTCACCCAAGCACCAATGGAGTGAGAAAAGTGATAGAGAGCGGAGAGCGAGGCGAGATCCTTGCAGAGGTCCCCTATCAGCTAATGCAGCACGGATCCACCATCTTGGACTCCTATCGGAGACCATCAAATAGGGGGTATGAGAAAGCAGCTTCACAGAGTTTCCAGCAGGAGACAAAACAACCGGTAATTTGCGATATACGCTTTCCCACCCTCCACCCTTCTTCAACCCCCCTCAGCCTCCTCTGCTACCCATGGCCACAGTCTCTTGGCTGGGAGGCACCGGCTGCTTGGATTCCACTCGCTCGCACTGGCCGACTCCCTGAGTGCCATTTGTTGGCTGCTGGTGTTGCTTTTTTCTGCTTCTTTTGATCTCTTCCTTACCTCTCAACAACTCCCCCTCCTTTCGCTCAAATACCTGGCTCTGTGTGCCATCTTTGCATCTTCCTGAGGGGCTGTGGAGCTCTGTTCCAGTGTGGAACTTCTTCCTGGTCTTGGCTGCCACCCTGGTGGGATCCCAGGGCTTTTGTTTGTTTGTTTCCTTTTGCTTTTCTCGAGATGGGAGCCCATTCTGGCCAGGCAGTGCTGTGTGGATTGGAACCTCCCCCCTCAGCTTACCAGACATACAGGAGGGATCCTCGGGGCATTTCATTTTTCATGGTTTTTTCTTTTTTTCTTTTTCTTGGGGGGCTTTCTTGGCTCTTTTTTTTTAAAAATTTGTTTTGTTTTCTTTTCCCTCTTTTCCCCTTTCTGTCTTTCTTCATTACTCAGTTTCTCATTTCTCTATACCTTCCTTCTCTTCCTGTTCCCTGAATACCTGGCATGGAATACTTCTATGCCTTCCAGCCAGGCTGTACCGCAACACCTGAGAACAACTTCCCCAAACCTCATAGCCACACCGGTGGGATCCTTGGAAGCCTTGCTGTTCTTTTTCCTTTCTAATTTTTATTTATTCCTTCTTTTCTTTTCTTTTTTTTCTTCTTCTTCCCCTTTTAGTTTTTCTCCATTTCATAGTTGCTCATCTCTCCACTCCAACGGCAAGCTCCCCTAGCACTCTTTTTTGTTTGCATGTATGTTTTTGGCTCCTGTTCCTCTCTCCTCTCTCCCATGTTCATCTTAGCTCCACACATCACAATCTTCCCCCTCCATCCTACCTACCTGCACCGTGCACTTAACATCTCACCACCAAGCAGCACAGGCAGGGCCTACCTGAATCTGCCCTGCACTGATTACTGTCCCGCCCTGGTGGCTGTAGTAAGTGTCACAAACAACCCATCCCAGTAAATACTCTTCAGCTAGACTGGTCCTGCTGTACCATATCTGAGTGACTGACCCTGCCAATTGGATAAGGAGGTGAAAAGTATCGTGCCCACAGACGAGCAAACAACAAAGAACACACAGCCCACCTGCTCAGATATAGCCAAATTAAAAAAAAAGGACTAAAGGAAAAAAAAATTACAATCAATAAACTAGAGAAATAACTACGGAATGCCCCGAAGACAGCAGACAATAACAAAACATTTACAAAAACAGTATAGGATGGTTCCAGAAGTCATCCAAAATAAAACATCAGATGACTTTCCTGTGGAAGAAAAGGCACTAGAACTACCCGATAGGGAATTCAAATCTCGAATACTCAGAATTATCCAAGAGTTGAAGCAAAAATCAGACAAAAATGTGGAAAAAATAGACTAATTCATGGAAAATACAGAGAAAAAAATGAAAGAATTCAGGAAAATAACGCAGGAACAAAATACCAAAATAAATTCACAACTAGAAATTATACAAAAACAACAATTAGAAATCCAAAAGATAAACAACAAGATTTCAGAAATGGAC
>NW_004443979.1:16321349-16322915 GCF_000243295.1 Trichechus manatus latirostris
CATGAAAGATGAAAAGCTGGCCATCCAAGAAGCTCAACGAACCCCATATAGGATAGACCCAAAAGAAAATCACCAAGGCATATCATAATCACACTTGCCAAAACTAAAGACAAACAAAGAATCCTGAGAGCGGCTCATGAAAAACAAGAAGTCACATACAGTGGAGAAACAATTAGACTAAGCTCAGATTTTTCGGTAGAAACCATGCAGGCAAGAAGGCAAAGGGAAGACAAATATAAAATCTTGAATGAAAAAAATTGCCAGCCAAAAATAATATATCCTGCAAAACTCTCATTCAAATATGATGGTGAAATTAGGATATTTCCAGAAAAACAGAAATTAAGGGAACATGTAAAAACCAAACCAAACTTGCAAGAATTATTAAAGGGAGTTCTTCAATCTGAGAACAAACAACTTCAGCTCACAGGTGGAATCTAGGATGCAGGATCGTGCCAGCCAGATACCAATTTAGGAAATGAACCCTCAAGACTATGCAAAACCAAAAGAAATACAGCAGGGAATCAAAGCAGTTAATCTGTAAATGACACCAACATCAGAACAATAAAATAGGGAATAAATGGTGTAGGTATAGAACCTTCTAATGGAGAGGAAGGCAAGGCGATACCAAGTAATAATAGACTGCTTCAAACTTAGAAAGATAAGGGTAAATTTCATGGTAACCACAAACAAAGTTAACAAACATACTCATAAAAATAAAGAGGAAAAACATGAAGTCTCAGCAAAAACAAAACCTACAAGAACAAAAGAATTAAACAAAAATCCACAAAGAGAAGTAATTCTGCACAGGGGAGTAAGAAGAACAAAGAAAACGTCAGCACCACAAAACAAAGCACTGCAAAATGACAGCAACAAACTCACATCTATCAATAATTACACTAAATGTAAATGGACTCAGTGCACCCATAAAGAGATGGAGAGTGACAGAATGGATTAAAAACATAGGATCCATCAATATGCTGTCTACAAAAGACACACCTTAGAAACAAAGACATGAATTTATTAAAAGTCAAAGGTTGGAAAAAAAAATATCATGCAAACAACTACAAAAAAAGAGCAGGAGTGGCAATACTAATCTCAGATAAAATAGACTTTAAAACAAAATCCAACATAAAAGACAAAGAAGAACACTATATAATGATTAAAGGGTCAATCCATCATGAAGACATAACCATAATAAACATCTATGCACCCAATGACAGGGCTCCAAAATACATAAAACAAACTCTACCGACACTGAAAAGAGAAATTGACAGTTCCACAACAATAGTAGGAGACTTCCACACGCCACTCTCAGTAAAGGACAGAACATCTAAAAATAAACTCAGCAAAGATACAGAAGACATAAAGGGCATAATTAGCCAATATGACCTCATAGACATATATAGAATACTCCATCAAACAGCTGCAAATTACACATTCTTTTCCAATGCACATGGAATGTTCTCAAGAATAGACCACATCTTAGTCCACAGAGCAATCCTCAACAAGATCCAAAACACTGAGATAATTCAAAGTATCTTCTCTGACCACAATGCCATCAAGGTA
>NW_004443979.1:16323874-16325292 GCF_000243295.1 Trichechus manatus latirostris
AGAGTAGCAGGATAGAAGACAAACATACAAAAATCAGTTGGATTCCCATACATCAATAAAGAGAATGATGAGAAGGAAATCAGGAAACCAATACCATTTATAATAGCCCCTAAAAAAAATAAAATACTTAGGAATAAATCTAACTAAGGATGTAAAAGACCTATACAAAGAAAACTACAAAACACTACTGCAAGAAACCCAAAGGAGTCTACAGAAATTGAAAAACATACAATGCTCATGGATAGGCAGACTCAACATTGTGAAAATGACAATTCTACCCAAAGCAATTTACAAATGCTATGCAATCCTGATCCAAATACTAACAACATTTTTTAAAGAGATGGAAAAACTAATCATTAACTTTATATGGAAAGGGAAGAAGCCCCGTATAAGTAAAGTACTACTGAAGAAGAAGAATAAAGTTGGAGGTATCACACTACCTGACTTCAGAACCTACTATACAGCTACGGTAGCCAAAACAGCCTGGTACTGGTACAATGACAGACACATTGACCAACGGAACAGAATTGAGAACACAGATGTAAATCCATCCACCTACGGTCACCCAATCTTTGACAAGGGCCCAAAGTCCATCAAATGGGGAAAAGCCAGTCTTTTTAACAAGTGGTGCTGGCAAAATTGGATATCCATCTGCAAAAAAATGAAACAGGACCCATAACTCACGCCATATACAAAAACTAATTTAAAATGGATCAAAAACCTAAATATAAAGCCAAAAACTATAAAGTTCATAGAAGAAAAAATAGGACGAATGCTACAGACCCTAATACATGGCATTAATGGGATACAAACCATAACCAACAACACACAAACCCCAGAAAATAAGCTAGATAACTGGGATCTTCTAAAAATCAAACACCTATGGTCTTCAAAAACCTTCACGAAGAGAGTAAAAAGAGAACCTACAGACTGGGAAAAAATTTTTGGACAGTATAAGTCAGACAAAGGTCTATGTCCCTAATCTACAAGAAAATCCAACACCTCTCCAACAAAAAGACAAATAATCCTATTAAAAAATGGGCAAAGGAAATGAACAGAAACTTAACCAAAGAAGACATTCAAGCGGCCAACAGACACATGAGGAAATGCTCACGATCACTAGCCATTAGAGAAATGCATATTAAAACCACAATGAGATACCATCTCATCCCAGCATTACTGGCACGAATCAAAAACACTGGAAACAACAAACGTTGGAGGGGCTGCGAGGAGATCGGAACTCTTATGCACTGCTGGTTGTAATGCAGAATGATACAACCATTTTGGAAAATGATATGGCGCTTCCTTAAAAAGCTAGAAATAGAAATACCATACGATCCAGCAATCCTACTCATTGGAATATATCCTAGAGAAATAATAGTCGTCACTCTAATAGTCATATGCACACCTATGTTCAT
>NW_004443979.1:16325541-16367732 GCF_000243295.1 Trichechus manatus latirostris
ACCAGACTGAGTCCAGTACAGCTAGATGGTGCCTGGTTACCACCACTGACTGCTCTGACCGGGATCACAACAGAGGGCTCTAGACAGAGCTGGAGAAGGATGTAGAACAAAATTCTAACACACACAAAAAAGACCAGATTTACTGGCCTAAAGGAAGCTGGAGAAACCCCGAGAGTATGGTCCCCAGACACCGTTTTGCTCAGTGGTGAAGTCACTTCCGAGGTTCACTGTTCAGCCGGGGATTGGACAGCCCCATAAAACAAAATGAGACTAATGAGGCTCGGCAGCCCAGGGACAAGGGCTAGAAGGCAGAAGCAGACAGGAAAGCTGGTGACAGGGAACCCAAGATTAAATAAGGACAGTGTTGATGCGTAGTGAGGTTGTTAACCATTGTCATAGGGCAACATGTGTACTAATTGTTTAATGAGAAGCTATTTTGTTCTGTAAACCTTCATCTAAAGTGAGAATAGCAGCACAATTGGAAGAGCGTAGTCCATGTCTCTGAACCGTGCATGTAGAAATTTTTGAAATGGTGTGTCTTTGGCTATGTATCTTTTCACCAAAAAAAAAAAAAAAAGGTCTAGAATGGAGAAGCGTGACATGTTGTGGGGTTGTTAACCAATGTCATAAAACAATATGTGTACTACTGTTTAGTGAGAAACTATTTGTTCTTTAAACCTTCACCTGAAGTACAATTAAAAAAAAAAGCTAGAAATAGACGTATCACACGATCCAGCAATGTTGCTCCTTGGAATATATCCTGTAGAAATAAAAGCCATCACATGAATAGATATATGTTCACTCATGTTCACTGCAGTACTGTTCAAGATAGCTAAAAGATGGAAATAACCTAGGTGCCCATCAGTGGAGAAATGGATACACTAATTATGGTATATTCACACAATGGTATACTACCCAACTATAAAGAACAACAATAAATCCATGAAACATCTTATACCATGGAGGAATCTGGAAAGCATTATGCTGAATGAATTTAGTCAGTCACAAATGGACCAATATTGTATAAGACCACTATTATAAGAACTCAAGAAAAGGTTTAAACACAGAAGAAAACATTCTTTGATGGTTACGAGGGTGGGGAGGGAGTTTGAGGGTTATTCACTAACTAGATAGTGGATAAGAGTTATCTTAGGTGAGAGAAGTTAGAGGGTTGATATTTTGTGGGGTTGTTAACCAATGTCATAAAACAACATGTGTACTTCTGTTTCATGAGAAACTATTTGTTCTGTAAGCCTTCACCTGAAGTACAATAAAAAAAAAAAAAAAACGCAAGAAAAAGGAAAAAAAGAGTTATCTTAGGTGAAGGGAAGGACAGCACACACTACAGGGGAGGTCAGCACAACTGGACTAAATTAAAGCTAAGAAGTTTCCTGAATACAACCAAACACTTCAAGGGACAGAGTAGCAGGGGCGGGTGTCTAGGGACCATGCTTTCAGGGGACATCTAGATCATTTGGCATAACAAAGTTTATTAAGAAAATGTTTCGCATCCTACTTTGATGAATGGTGTCTGGGCTCTTAAAAGCTAGTGTGTGGCCATCTAAGATGCATCAATTGGTCCTAACCCACCTGGAGCAAAGGAGAATGAAGAACATCAAAGACACAAGGAAAATATTAGCCCAAGAGACAGAAAGGGCCACATAAACCGGAGACTCCATCAGCCTGAGACCAGAACTAGATGGTGCCCAGCTACTACCAGTGACTGCCCTAACAGGGAACACAATAGAGAGTCCCTGATGGAGCAGGAGAAAAGTGGGGTGCAGAACTCTAATTCTAGTAAAAAGACCAGACTTAATTGTCTGACTGAGACTGGAGGAACCCCGGAAAGCATGGCCCCTGGATCTCTGTTAACCCAGAACTGAAACCATTCCTGAGGCCAACTCTTCAGACGAAGGTTTGACTGGACTATGGGACATAGAATGATACTCGTGAAGATTGTGCTTCTTAGCTCAAGCAGATACATGAGACCAAATGAGCATTTTCTGTCAGGAGGTGAGATGAGAAGGCAGAGAGGGTCAGGAGCTGGTTGAATGGACACAGGAAATCAGGAGTGGAAAGGAGGAGTGCGTGCTGTCACAGTATAGAGAGAGCAGTTAGAGTCACATAACAATGTATGTATAAATTTTTGTATGAGAGACTAACTTGAATTGTAAACTTTCACTTAAAGTATAACAATAAAATTTAGAAAAAGAAAGTTGGATACACAAAAGTTAAGAAGTGTCATGCTATCATGTTTTGGAAAATATGTTGAGAAAAAGTTTGTGTAGATCCTGATGCAGCTGAAAATCACATTGATAGATTTGATTGGAAAATATTTGAAGTAAACCAGAGTCCTGAACAAGTTATGATACTGATGCACTGGCACTGTGTTCCTAAAGTCCGAGACCTTTTAATATGGTAGATTATGGAGTGCTGCCCCAGGCCCTGATTTTTTTTTTTTTTTTTTTTTTAACACACAATATATACTTATATTGGAGCTTGGGTGGCAAAGAAGTTAAAGAGCTTGGCTGCTAACCAAAACATCAGCAGTTTGAATCCACCAGCCACTCCTTGGAAACCCTAGGGGGCAGTTCTATTCTGTCCTATAGGGTCGCTCTTCCTGTGGGACAGAGAAGAACTGCCCCATAGGGTTGTTATGAGTTTGAATGAACTCGACAGCAATGTGTGGGTATACATATATTGACTCTATAAAATCTGAAAAATTTGAATTTGAAATACATCCGTCATGAATGTTTTCAGGTACATAGCATAGAGCTGTGCCTATACATCTATGTGAATATACATTTATTGTCTCCCTACTAGAATATAAGCTCCATGAAAGCAGCAACTATGTCTTCTTTTTTGTTCATCTATTATCAGCTCATTTCTACATTTCTGGTAGAGCGTCTGTGGAGAATGAATTAAAATGAGAAGTTACTCTTAAATTACCTTCTCCCTTATCCCGTGGTGAAATTCCTCTTTATCCTATGCTTTCACTGCTAGTCTAAAGGTCATTCAAATTCCTGAAGATGGCCATTGTTTTGCATTCTCTCAGATATCTGATGTCCTGACATCCTTTTCCCTAAACATTAAGCTCATCCCTTTCTTCCTTGTTAGTCATACTGCTAGGAAATAAATAGATTTAAAAGTCTTGTTTCCTATTCTCATCAAATGCTTTCCCTCTACTTTCAAGTCTTAGATCATTTTGAGTGTTCATCTTTTTAAGGAATCCACAGATTAATGGCATACTTTTGTATATGTCCTCGGTTGTGTGTGCCTCTTTCTAATTATGCACATGTCCTTCTACAATTTAATCTACAATTAGATAGCCCTCTAAGCAAGTGAAGGATTTCTTTGAACACCTTTTCTTTCTCATGGTCTTTTTCAGTTGTGTAGTCCCAATGCCATTTTGGAGAATCTCTTATCTTGGGTAAAACACATTGGCTCCCAGCGTCTCTTCTCATGGTGTCTTATAAATGTTTGCTTTAAACTATTTAAAATGTACTTTTCTAATCAGAGGGGAAATAAGAGTGAATTAAGTGTTAATACTTACTAAGTGCAAATGGTTAAGGCACTTGACTACTAACTGAATGGTTGGAAGTTTGGGTCCACCCAGAGTTGCCTCGGAGGAAAGGCCTCGCAATCTATTTCTGAAAATTCAGCTGTTGAAAACCCCATGGAGCACAGTTATAATCTGACACACAAGGTTTGCCATAAATTGGAGTCGACTCTACGGCAACTGGAAAAAAAAAAAAAAAAACCCTAAAAACCTAGCTTTATCGATAGTATCTCATTTAATACTTAAAGAGAACTTGAGATTTGGTATTGTTATTTTATTGCTGAGAAAATTAAAACTCAGAGACTAAGTAAATTGCCCATGTTATTCTAGCTCCAAAGTCCATAGACTGTCTATTATGCTGTTTATAACCACATCTAGTGTTATCTTTGTTCATCATCGTGAAGTCTTAGTTAACTTTTTCACTATTGCCCAAGTTTCTGTACCTTTGAAATAATTTTTTTCTTTTTCTTGTTAAACAAATATTATTCTGTATATTTTTTTATTATTTCCTTTGTATTCCATGATATCAAAATTTGTTAAAAAGTTAAAATTTCACAATTTAAAATTTATTTTTCCAGTAGACATCAGGAGAGTTACCTCTGGTTCAAAATTTGGAAGGTGTGTTTGGAAAGGGAAATGTGATTTGGAGACTATTAATTGAGTGCTTACTATGGATAAATGCTACATTAAGTACTTCATTTTTCAAAAGCTCCTTCATTTTTATACTATACTTGATAGTATTATGTTCGACTAGGCTGTTTATTTTAAATTTCCTTTCCAGCTAATTAGATTAGAATGCTTCTTTTAAATAAAAATGACTAGTCAGATACAATTCTCATCCTTGGCTTTCCTTCCCACCCCCACCCCTCAATCAATAAGTAAGACTGCAAATGGTGAAAGAAAGAAGTACCTTTTGCTTTATCTGCTAAATACATTTAGAATTTCTGAGGCTTAGCATGGAGAAAGAGGGAGTCTTGCCATGGACTATTTGGAATATTAAACCAATTGCCATCAAGTTGATTCTAGCTAACGGTAATCCTATGTGTGTCAGAGTAGAACTGTGCTCCACAGGGTTTTTAATGGCTGATTTTTTGGAAGTAGTTTGCCAGGTCTTTCTTCCAAGGTACCTCTGGGTACTTGAACCTCCAACCTTTTGATTAGCAGATGAGAGTGTTAAGCACTTCAACCACCCAGGGTCTCCTTTGGAATATTAAAGGTGACTTCTCAGGAAAGGAGTAAAATTTCCCATGACTCCAAAAATGTAGAGGGTAAAAATGTAGCATTGGTAGGAGGTTGTATTGGGAGGTGACTTAGGAATTTATTGTCATTTAGATAATAATAGAATGTTTGTGAAATCCTCTTTCCATGTCAGCTTTTTCTGGGATACCACCTGAATGAGGGGCATGGAAAACATCATTAGACCAATAAAATGTTCTACGCTTTTGTAGGCCAAATGCCTTGTTTCTCATGTGGTCATGGCTAAAGACCGCTGGATTCCTCTATCCTTAATAATCTCCTCCTACCAGATATGAATCTTTAGAAGAGGTGATGTACTTTCATTGTCCAATTATAGACATCAATGACATACTCCCAAGTTTCAGAAGATAGAAGACAAAATTTGCTTTCTTGTCCAAAATTTCAAGTTGATTTTGCTACCTAGTCTATGGATTGTTGTACATTCGCAGGAGATCAGAAAGACTTTTTTTCCTGTTAGACTTCCTGATATTGTCGCACCTCTACTATGCTAGTAATCACTATGTCAGTGTTCTCTTCCATTGTACCTAACTTTCCAGATTTTTCTACATACAAATGCATGTTTCTATGTATCCATCAACTCCACTTGAAGTCTTAGATTCAGTGGGTAACTCTCTTGCCAACGACATATTCCCCAATGCTCCTTCTGTGCTTTCTCTCATATCTGGGGAAACCATTTCATTTTCTGGCAGATGAAACTCTAATGAGCCCTTAGGAATCTTTGTTCAAATATGTCCAGTCCACCAGGGATCTGCTAAGAAGGTGTCTGAAGTGTGAATTACTTACTGATTAGAAACCAACACGAGATTTTTCTTTATTTCTTGAGGCTGCCAATCAAATTCAAACCCTGTTTTAAATTCCATCCAACACCAAAGCCCTTTTCAAAACAAAGCTGTTTTTTTCCCATTCTTCTTTGCTGAAAAGAATATTTTAAATTCACAGCTTTTAAACTTTGTGGTGAATGAAAAATAATGCATTAATAAACCTTGACCCTTCACAAGTGGTACATCATTAGATGGATTAAATAATGTACTTGCTGACTCCCTAGATCTAAAATGCATTTAGAGACAATGTGATTATTACTGAATGGTAGCTGAATGACTAGAAATTAAAAGGTTTTTAAACCATTTTATAAATTCAGAGCTTAAAAGCATTCCAAAAGAGTTTGTAAGCACTTTAAAAATACAAAGAATACAAAAAAGTGGTGAATTAACCTCTTTTGTTCTTCCCTTCATCAAATTGCAGAAAATTTTTAGCTTGAATTAGCTGACAAAAATATGGGAAAATCCATACCTATATCTAACTTATGGTTCTTTCTCATTAGACAGAAAGCAACACCAGCTGAGATGCTGTTTAAACAAGATGGAGCTTAGCCTGGATGAGGAGTCCATTTACTTAGTGGCATGATGAACGGAACAATTATTTTTGTGTATGGGAAGATTGAATACTGCTTTGCAAAACCCCACAATAACAATACATCTCTAAATTTGTATCCTGCCTTCCTCCACCACTCTTTTCTTAATCAATAGCAACCTGGGAGGAGAGCCTGTCTTAGAAAATCTTCAGTGCATAATGTTGAGAGTAAGAAAGAGAGAGAGAGGAAGGGAGGGAGAGAAGAAGTGAGAGAGAGAGAGAGAAGAGAAAGAGAGAAAGAGGAATTGAGGGAGGGAGGGTGTGAGGGAACAAGGGAAGGAGGTTAAGAGGGAGGGAAGGAGGAAATCATACAAAAATAAGAAAACCCTAGTAATAGTTTGCTCCTCTGTGTCTGCTAGGTAGAAAAGGATTATAACCTTGCGTCATTAACATATGAAGGTCTGCATTTTTTAGTTGATTTCATTTTCATGTTTATCACTGTTATTTAAAAAGTGTCAGGAAACTCTTGGAGAGTTTGGTGTCATCTGACGTTATGTTGAAGTGTCTTGAATCAGTTAGCTTGTAAAACTGCTAGAGTTTAAACTAACACCACTGTTTGGTTCATCTTATGCAAAAGAGACACAGATCTCCCTGAAAGCTCCTATTTTTCTTTCCTCTGTGCCTTCTACCTGGGGAACTGAATAGAAACTTTAAAGCTTAAATTAAAAGAATCTTCTCTCATTCAATTTGGAGTGGGAAATTGGAGATTGCTTAGTTTCGAGAACTTTCAAAGGCTTGATACCTAAATGTATTCTTTGGGTGAATTTTTCCCGGTGATATGACATCATTTGAACACACAGAATCCTCATCATTACCAGATTGGTAATAATTCTAATACAAAATTAGGCCTCCATAGGAATTCAACTTGAACCAATAACAAGCCACAGTGCTTCCTTTGTGATAAATTGACACTAAAGCTCAATCCTGAAAATCTTTTATATTATTTAGAGGAGCAGTGATCAAAGACAAAAGAGAAGAAAGAGCTGGCAGCCTCGTTCATATGTTCTCCACTGATACTGAGATAGTGTCATAACAGGGAATGCAGTTACTACCAGGGAGAGCTGGAGAGCAGCTTTAAACTGCACATTCATAAATCTGGAAAAGTCAGGGGCACAAGTGAAAAAAAAAATCAGTATAGATTCTTCCTGAAGTTCTTTAAAATTGGCTGTACAATACTCACAGCCCAGTCTGAAAGGGGCAAATATGAATTTAGGTAGAACAAAACAAAAGAAATGTTGCTGAATGCTGATTAAAAAAAAAACAAAACTGGTTGCCATGGAGTCGATTCGGACTCATAGCCACCCTATAGGTTTCCAAGGCTATAATCTTTAAGGAAGCAGACTGCCATATCTTTCTCCCACGGAGTGGCTGGTGGGTTCGAACCACCAACCTTTCGGTTAGTAGCTGAGCACTTAATCACTGTGCCACCAGGACTCCTCTAGAATGCTGATAAAAACTAAAAAAAAAACAAAAAACCCCGGTTGCCCATTGAGTTGATTCTGACTCATAGCAACCCTGTAGGACAGAGTAGAACTGCCCCGTACAGTTTCCAAAGAGTGGATGGTGGATTTAAACTGCTGACCTTTTGGTTAACGGCCGAGATAGGAATGGCAAAAACAAAGTGTTGAGAGTTAGCTAGCAAGGGTAGTTTCATTCCAGGGAGCATCTTAGTCACTTCCCTTCCCAATTTATCCAGCACTCTGTTGTTAGATCAATCTTTCTGAAGCCCAGTTTTCTCCATATCACTTTCTGCTCAAAACTCTCTGAGCTTCCCCATTGCTTATGGATTATAGTGCTGCAGGGTGGCTCCAACAAATTACTAGACACATTAAAAATTGATGACTAAATTTAAATCCCATGGTATAGAGAGGTTATTGAAAACAATCTATACTATTTAAGCAACTGTAGCTAGCATAACATACACTATGTTAGCAGATCTTAATTGATATCACTAAATATTAGTTCATTTACATGTTCATGTTTTTCATTATAAAAACAATTATAGTCATTTTCTTTTCAGGTAAAACAAAGAATTCAGTGATTCAACACTTGATAACATGTATATGGTAGTGCTTATAACTAAAACCCATATTACCTGTTTACTCTCCCACATATATTGCAGCTTGGTGATTATTTTACTATTAGATACATCTGTTTACTTTAACAGTGCTGTTTCAGTCTTCCTCTTATTATTTAACCTTTCTTTTTCAATATTCTGTGTTGATTTTATGGTAGAGTTTCCATTTTACTTTGTAATTTATGTGACCACTT
The DNA here is from genome assembly GCF_000243295.1 of Trichechus manatus latirostris. NCBI lineage: Eukaryota > Metazoa > Chordata > Mammalia > Sirenia > Trichechidae > Trichechus > Trichechus manatus. The sequence continues at coordinate 16,334,039 of NW_004443979.1, forward strand.
TTCAAATATTTTACTCCATATACCTTCTCCACAATCTTAAAAAGGTTTCATCCATGTTTAAAACTTTTAAGCATTTAACTAAATTAAAGCTTAGAAATGTATGAAATTTTTATATATGACATTAAATTAAAATTTAATACATTTTTATAAATAATATAAGGTCAGGGAGATTTTATATTATAAATTGATACATAGATAATTTTGTTTAGACTATATTGTACCACTTTTGTGCTTATATCATAACACTATAATAAGCTATTAAAGAGCAGAAGCATATATGTATATATATAAATATATGTGTGTGTGTATAGATAGATATGTATTTATTTTTCTCTTTTCTTCCTTCCTTCCTTCTTTCTCTTTACTTTTGTCAAATGTACTAGAAATGAATATATAGGATGGTTCATGACTTGGAATTTAAGTCCTTAGACAATCTAGTCCAAATACATCATCTCCTCACTTATCAACTATCTCGTTATCTGACATTTTGCATTTATGACAATGTAAAAAATCTACTGACTATTTTGCACATTGATGGCATATGTCTGGCAGTAATTAATGCCTAGGTACGAGGCAAGAGTAGTGCTGGCTTTGATGGTTAAGTTATGTGTCAATTTGGCTGGGCCATGATTCTCAGTGGTTTGGAAGTTACATGATGATATAATTGGCAATCATGTAATGATGTAACTTGGCAGTTACATAATGATATAATTTGGAAGTTATGTAATGATGTAGTCATCTTCCATTTTGTGATCTGATGTAGGCATCCACCATTTTTGCATAACACCAATTTCACATAACAACCTGGTCTTTGGAACGTAACCATGTCAATAAGTGAGGAGAGGGTGTATATCTTTCCAACTTAATTTGAACTACTTCTCTACATAAACCTTCAACTTTAACATGGGTATACTATCCAGTCATACCACAACCATCCTTCCTGCTTCTCCACATTGCTTGTATTGTCTCTCCTGTGATAGTACAGGACCTCTTTTCTCTTTCCAGAGACTACCAGCTCTGTGTCACTTCTCTTACACCTCAGTTTCATATCCTCCTTTGCTCTCCTGAAACAATGCCATTCAACCCATTTACACTTAATCATGGTCATGTGCATTTCCTTTGTTGGTGTCTTGCTTTGTCATGTAACAACACATACTTTTACTTCCTACCTCCCCAGCTATATTATAAATCCTAAGAGGATACAAACTTGGGCATCCCACTTTCATAACAACTACTAATAAACTGATAGCTCTTGGGGAGTAGCTGTTCTAAGATCACGTGACTGATAGAGTAGTGATAAACTCTCCAGGCAGTCTGCAGGATAATCAGAGTTTTTAGATTTGTTTGTTTTTGATGTTGTAGTTTTTAAAAAAAAAATTATTTTTGTTTTTTGAACTAAGTAAAAAGGAAGAAAACACCTACTGAAATCATGAGACTATTCTAGGACTTTGTTTACACTACTATCTAGCCTGGTAGCTTGACCTCTTGTCAGTACGTCTATATTAATCATACCATTGTTCTGAATTTAAGTTTTCTTATCCTAAAAGCTGACTGAGAGTATAGTTTTCCTAAAACATGTAACAGGATAGTCCAAGAGAAGAGTAAAAGTTTTCAAGAAGGAAGGAAAAGAAAAGAGGGATGTAGAAGACATTTTGTTTGGTGCTCTTTGCATGAGGCATAAAGCCACTTTCCTACCTAAACCTAAGAATGTGCAAATTGTTTCCTGCTTCCCTAGTTTGATGTTCAGTGTTGACTTGAGCTCCCTTATTGTGTCTGAATACATCCCATTACCTGCTGTGAGTTTAGAATTGCCTTTTCAGCAATAAGTAGACCCTACAGGGTTATAGCCCTGAGGATAGAGAAGGGATTGTGGCACCCTAGGGAAACCAAGAAAAGAACCCTGTGAAGCTATCCTGTCCTGGAAGAGAAATCAACCTAGAAGGTGACTGGGTAGGGGCAGCCCTGATAATGGATTTTCTCTTCAGTCAAGATAATGTTAATAGTAGGAAGGTCTTGGTTCTTTTGTCTTGACTTTTTAAGCATTTTTTTTTCAATAAAAATAAATATTTTGGGTTCCATGGATATTGGGAAGATGTTTGAGGGAGCACAGTCAGAGTAGCAAGGTTGGCTGACAAGGGCAGCAAGAACTGCTGCTCTTTGTAGAGAGTTTCTATGCCCATCAGGCTCCCCTGGAGTTCCTGCTTTGTTGGCTTTGAATGAGGCAGAACATTGTTTTCCAAAAATGCTCCCACTTTCATTATGATCATCATTGTCATTATCATGATTATTGCTATTCTCTGAATCACCCATCAGAGCAAACTTTCACATATTGACAGCGGCTGAATGCAAGCACTTAGTTACATTCTCAAAACAAGAGTCTGCAGGGTCACCCAATCTTTGTAGTGTCATAGGCTGGAGCCCTCCAGTTACAGACAAATGTTCTGAAATTACCTTTGTGTTCCATTCACAAGCCACACAGACACATTTTTCTCATTGTGTTAGATTCCATGATGAGAGCAATGCAACATGGCATATACACACACACATACACACACACACTCACATACACACACATATATTCTAGAAAAGAAATAAGGTAAGCGTCAAGAGTTAGGGTATTATGGGAGCAGATATGTCCACTAAAGGCCAAGGTGTTTTTGTACACCCAAAAGTTTAAAATGAGGTATTTATTGCCTAAAACATGTCTGAGAAAATTAATAAGTTATTACCCACCATATCTGCAGTTTTTCCATTTCCAGCTGTAAAAGCAGGTAGCAATCTCAGTCTACCTTGAAGGCATCATTCATTATAAATTACTTGCTTTCAATCATGAGTGGAATACAGAGAAGGGAAAAGTACCAAGTAAGATCTTCACTGTGTTTTGTTAGGAGACAAAAACAGAAGCATTGAGCCTCTGTGTTATTGTCAAATTTTCCCAAATGATATATTTGAATTCAAATGATATGTTGGTAACGGGATCTTCAGTATTATCTGAAACCAGACTGGTTTCTTTTCTTTTCTTTTTTTTTCTTGTCTCTTCTTTTCTGTTTTCTTACATTCTTTTTTTTTTTTTTTTTTAACAACTAATAGCCAGAGGCGTACTCTCCTCTCCAGAACAGTAACTCACATTACTGTATAACTCCAGAAGTATCTTCATTTTTATCCTGGCTTAGCTCTGCTTTATAAACTTTGAGGCCTTTTGCCCCAAGAAAGTGTTATTGAAGATTAAACCTAGGGTATGGAGAAAGTTTCCACTGCAGTTTACTCGGCTCCTGACTCAGCTGTCTTAAACAGACAAAAGGTAGATTTATTCTCCCAAATGCCATTCTTGGTTATAGTTCCAGATTTCTCTTAGAAGAGAGCAAAGATCACCCTCTGATTATGGGTGTTGGCAATTATCCAGGAATCTTAAAGATGACCAAACTATGAGTGGAAACTACAAGTCCAATGTCCAATCATGTAATCATTCCAACTTAGATCCAAATATAACTGTACACACAGGTGAACTTTATCATATGATTGTCAGATGTCCTACCATACTGAGAAAATAACTGTCTTTTTGTTAAAGTCATCCACTTGTGGTGTTTCTGTTATAGTGACACTAGATGACTAGGAGAGAATTTGTTACCGAGAGAGTGGGGTGCTGCTCTAACAGATAACTAAAACATGGAAGTGGTTTTGAAACTATGAATGGATAGAGGAGTGGCAGTGACAGAGGGCCAGCAGCAGCAGAACTGGGAGACCAGCCTGAGACAGTGCTGGAGCTGACCCACGGAGCAAGAGAGCTGAGTGCCCGTGTGCATGAGGCTTCTTGGCAGAGTGGGGTGTCTCCAGGCACTTATTGGTGGAGCTACAGAGCTTTGGAACACTTGCCCTAGCAGGGCAGATTAGGGTGTGAGGCCCGAGGGCTGAGAGGCCACAAGAGACAGAAGCTGAAGAGACAAGGAACACAAGGAGCCAAGCTGTCTCAGACTCAAAAGGTATGGCCATGACCTCTGGAGTGTCAAAGGATGGAGGTATGGCCACTGCTGTTTCTAAAGGTGGAGTCGCCACTCAGATAGACTGGGAGAATGGGGACCCTAAAGCCAAGGGAGCAGAGTTCCTGCCCCAGTGGGACTGGAAGGTGGGGTTGAAGTTCAGGGCAGAGGGGCTTCCACTCAGAATCTGGAGAGTGTGCCCAGTACTTAGAGTCTGGAGGGCAGGGCCATTGAGTAAATTGTCTCATAGAACAGAGGATTAGCCCCTTGAGGGCTAATGTAACGTGTTCTGCTGACTTGTTTGGTGCCTTTTATCCTTTCTTTACCTTCAGTTTCTCCATCTGTAGTGGAAATGTCTAGCTTGCGCCTGTTCTGCCATTGTACTTTGGAAGCACATAACTTGTATTCTAGATTTCACAGATGAAGAGGAATTTTTGGATTTGGGACTTGGAGTTGATTTAAGACTTTTGTTATGATGTGATGGGGTGAATGTGTCTTACAGGTAGCAAGGACATGAATTTTGGGTGGCTAAAGGGTGGAATGTCATGGATTGAATTATGTCCCCCCAAAAATGTGTGTATCAATTTGGCTGGGCCATGATTCCCAGTATTGTGTGGCTGTCCTCCATGTTGTGATTGTAATTTTATGTTAAAGAGGATAAGGGTGGGATTGTAACACTCTTATTAAGGTCACATCCCTGATCCAATGTAAAGGGAGTTTCCCTGGGATGTGGCCTGCACCACCTTTCATCTTACAAGACATAAGAGGAAAGGGAAGCAAGCAGAGAGTGTGGGATTTCGTACCACCAAGAAAGCAGTGCCGGGAGCAGAGTGCATCCTTTGGACCTGTGGTTTCCGTGCAGAGAAGCTCCTAGTTCACGGGAAGACTGATGACAAGGCCTTCATCCAGAGCTGAGCTGACCAAGAGAGAAAGCCTTCCCCTGGAGCTGATGCCCTGAATTTGAACTTCTAGCCTACTAGACTGTGACAAAATAAATTTCTCTTTGTTAATGCCATCCACTTTGGTACTTCTGTTATAGCAGCACTAGATGACTGAGACAGATGTCTTCCTTACCTTGTGTTATTTGAACCTAGTCTTAAATTTTGCATCATATTTAGCTGGAGTACTTAGTTGCTTAACGTAGGACATTGTCTTAGGCTGGGTTCTCTAGAGAAGCAAAAGCAGTCAAGTGAATATACATGTGCATATATATATATATATATATATATATATATATATAAAGAGAGAGAGAGGGAATTATCTCGAGGGAATTATCTCAAGGAAATAACTCACATAGTTGTTGTTGGTGCTGTCAAGTTAATTCCTACTCATAGAGACCCTATGCACAACAAAAGAAACACTGCCCAGTTCTGAACCATTGTCACAATTGTTATGCTTGAGCCCATTGTTGCAGCCACTGTGTCAATCCATCTCGTTGAGGGTCTTCCTCTTTTTCTCTGATCCTCTACTTTACCAAGCATGATGTCTTTCTCCAGGGACTGATCCCTCTTGACAACATGTCCAAAATAGATGAGACACGGTATCACCATTCTTGCTTCTAAGGAGCATTCTGGTTGTATTTCGTCCAAGACAGATTTGTTTGTTCTTTTTGGCAGTCCATGGTATATTCAATATTCTTCACCAACACCACTATTCAAAGGCATAAATTCTTCTTCGGTCTTCCTTATCCATTGTCCAGCTTTCGCGTGCATATGAGGCGTTTGAAAACACCGTGGCTTAGGTAAGGCGCACCTTAGTCCTCAAGCTGACATCTTTGCTTTTCAATACTTTAAAGAAGTCTTTTTGCAGCAGATTTGCCCAATGCAATGCCTCTTTTGATTTCCTGACTGCTGCTTCCATGACAACCTCAATCTTTTCTCTGTTTATCATCATATTGCTTATTGTTCCAGTTGTGAGGTTTTTTGTTTTCTTTATGTTGAGGTGTAATCCATACTGAAGCCTGTGGTCTTTGATCTTTATCAGTAAGTGTGTCAAGTCTTCTTCACTTGCAGCAAGCAAGGTTGTGTCATCTGCATAACGGAGGTTGTTAATGAGTCTTCCTCCAATCCTAATGCCCCGTTCTTCTTCATATAGTCCAGATTCTCGGATTATTTGCTCAGCATACAGATTGAATAGGTATGGTGAAAGGATACAACCCTGATGCACACTTTTCCTGACTTTAAACTATTCAGTATCCCGTTGTTTTGTTTGAATCACTGCCTGTTGAGCCATGTACAGATTCCTCATGAGCACAATTGTTTCGGAATTCCCATTCTCCACAATGTTATCCATAATTAGTTATGATCCATACAGTCGAATGTCTTAGCATAGTCAATAAAACACAGGTAAACATATTTCTGGTATTCTCTGCTTTCAGCCAGGATCCATCTGACATCAGCAATGATATCCCTGGTTCCACATCCTCTTCTAAATCCAGCTTAAATTTCTGGCAGTTCTCTGTTGATATAGTGCTGCAGCTGTTTTTAAATGATCTTCAGCAAAATTTTGCTTGCATGTGATATTAATGACATTGTTCAATAATTTCCACATTTGGTTGGATCACGTTTCTTGGGAATAGGCATATATATTGTTCTCTTCCAGTTGGTTAGCCAGGTAGCTGTCTTCCAATTTTCCTGGCATAGATGAGTGAGCACTTCCAGTGCTGCATCTGTTTGTTGAAACATTTCAGTTGGTATTCTGTCAGTTCCTGGAACCTTGTTTTTTGTCAATGCCTTCAGTGCAGCTTGGACTTGTTGCTTCAGCACCATCGGTTCCTGATCATATGTTACGTCCTGAAATAGTTGAAAGGTGACCAACTCTTTTTGGAAAAATGACTCCGTGTATTTTGAAAAGAATTAGCCAGTGAAAACCTTATGAACAGCAGCAGAACATTGTCTGATATAGTGCCAGAAGATGAGCCCCTCAGGTTGAAAGGCACTCAAAACACGACTGGGGAAGAGTTGCCTCCTCAAAGTAGAGTAGACCTTAATGATGTGGACGGAGTAAAGCTTTTGGGACCTTCATTTGCTGGTGTGGCATGACTCAAAATGAAAAGAAACAGCTGCAAACATCCATTAAGAATCAGAACCTAGAATGTACAAAGGATGAATCTAGGAAAATTGGAAATCTTCAAAAAATGAAATGGAACACATAAAGATCTATATCCTAGGCATTAGTCAGCTGAAATGGACTGGTATTGGTCATTTTGAATCAAACAGTCATATGGTCTACTATGCCCAGAATGACAACTTGAAGAGGAATGGCATTTTATTCATCATTAAAAAGAACATTTCAAGATCTATCCTGAAGTACAATGATGTCAGTGATAGGATAATATCCATACGCCTATAAGAAAGACCAGTTAATATGACTATTATTCAAATTTATGCACCAATCACTAAGCCCAAAGATGAAGAAACTGAAGATTTTTACCAACTTTTGCAGTCTGAAATTGATCGAACATGCAATCAGGATACACTGATAGTTACTGATGATTGGAATGTGAAAATTGGAAACAAAGAAGAAGGATCGGTAGTTGGAAAATATGGCCTTGGTGATAGAAACGATGCTGGAGATCACATGATTGAATTTTGCAAGACCAATGTCTTCTTCATTGCAAATATCTTTTTTCACCAACATAAATAAATGGTGACTATATACATGGACCTGGCCAGATGGAATACACAGGAATCAAATTGACTACATCTGTGGAAAGAGACAATGGAAAAGCTCAATATCATCAGTCAGAACAAGGCCAGGGGCCAACTGCAGATCAGACCATCAATTACTCATATGCAAGTTCAAGTAGAAACTGAAGAAAATTAGAACAAGTCCATGAGAGATGACAAATAACAACCTTAAATATATCCCACCTGAATTTAGAGAACATCTCAAGAATAGGTTTGACATATTGAACACTACTGACCAAAGACAGACGAGTTGTGGAATGAGATCAAGGACATCATACATGAAGAAAGTAAGAGGTCATTAAAAAGACAGGAGAGTAAGAAAAGACCTAAATGGATGTTAGAAGAGACTCTGAAACTTGCTTTTGAACGTCGAGTAGCTAAAGCAAAAGGAAAAGCAAAAGGAAAAAATGATGAAGGAAAAGAGCTGAAGCAGAAGATTTCAAAGGGCAGCTCGAGAAGACAAAGTAAAGTACTATGCTGGCATGTGCAAAGACCTGGAGATAGAAAACCAAAAGAGAAGAACATGCTCATATTTTCTTAAGCTGAAAGAACTGAAGAAAAAATCTATGGGGAAAATATTAAACGATGCAGGAAGCATCAAAAGAAGATGGAAGGAATATACACAGTTGTAGAGGCTGGCACGTCCCAAGTCCGTGGGTCAGGTGTCAGGCTGGAGGCTTCTTCTGACTCACGTAGCTGCAGGGGCTGACAAATCCAAGATTGGCAGGTAAGATGGCAGGCCACTGGCTCATGGGCTGCAGAGGCTGATGAATCTAAGATTGGAAGTTAACACAGCAGGCTGCTGGCTCACAGGCTGCGGTGGCTAATGAATCCCTAGATCGGAAGACAATATCACAGGAGGCTGGCTCAAGTCCCAAGAGCCAGAGTTCAGATGATGATGAGCCAAATGCAGGACCCAGAGCAAGCAAGCAAGCTTTACCAGACTATCCAAGTATATTGGATGCAGGCCACACCCCAAGGAAACTCCCCTTGCAACTGATTGGCTGATCACATCAGATCTCATCATGGAGGATGACTACATCATTATATAACTGCCAAACAACTGAAAATCATGGCCCATCTTAACCATCACAGACACCTACAAGAAATCGGCAAGATCCTAAGACCAATGTTGATAACAAAGGGGTTGCAAAGATCATGGAACACGGAAGTTCTTCAGGATGCTGCTTGTAATGGGTTGTAAAATACTAATATTCAAAATTGTGGAGAAATAAAGATACTGAAATAGTTTACCAAAATTAACTGCAGGACTATTATTTCCTCTTACATTAAATATAATCATGACAGGCAATAAGGGTGCCTGATGGATGGTTTCCTTAAGAAATGTGTGGTCATGGCTGATAAGCATAGACTGCACAACATCATTTATTTTTATTAAAGTTCCCAAGGTAGAAAAAATTAAGAGATGGAGATTATTGTTTAATCTGCAAAAACTGGGATCTTTATTCAGCAGTACTTATACTTTATGTACTTGAATATTTTGCTAGACTTAAAGCCTTGAAATTTCTTAATATCAAAATTGCGGCTAGTTTTCTTAGAGTACAATGGTGGTGATAACTAAGTTAAATGAGGCTCTACCTTGGAACTGAATTATTTATCCTAGTGAGTAAAATACATTATATCTCTGTACCAGTGGTGGTTTAGAAAGTAAGAAAATATTGTAATTAACAGAAATTCATTCTAGTATCTCTTTGTGGTTCATTTGTTCATCCAACAAATTATCACCTTCTTTTCACCATACATTATTGGGCTTTGAAGTTGTAGTAGTGAATAAGTTAGACACAGCTTATTTTAGTCAGCTTCAGGTAGTTTTGCTGCAGTAACCAAAAATAAATCTTAGATGCCTACAATGACAAAAGCTTGTTTGTTGTTTATATCATATATCTTTCAAAATTTGGCTTTGTCTCTATTCCATGCCAATCTTCGTTTTGAAACTCAGGCTGAAGGAGTAGCCCTTTTCTGTTCATGCTGGTCTCATTAGAGTGGGGAAATAGCAATGGCAGAATAATGTGCTGGCTTCTAAAATGTCTGCTTGGAAGTGGCATATGTTAAGTCAACTCACATTTTGTTGGCCAAATTAAGTCACATCCATAAGCTAATTGTTAATGGGGAGGAAAAAATAATCCTTCTATAAAAAGAGCCTGGAAGGGAGGGGTAATAAATATTTTTGACAATAATACAGTTTACAACATTGCTTTAGAAAGCTTATCGTCTAGATGGAAAGCTGAAAGTTATAATACAGAAGTGCTACAGGGCATGCAACAAACAGAGTTCTCTATAGCATCTATTAAGGCTCTTCCTACCAAACATTGTGAACATGTGCTCTTCTGGTAAAATGTTTCTGTTTTTCTCATATTAAAATACTATGTTAAGGTAGATATTTGCTAAAAAAAAAAAATTAAGTCAGGTTTTAAGGTCAAATAGTGTTTACAAATGTGTATCAGATAAACAGCAACTTCTCCTTTGCCAGGTCATATTGACTGAGTGTCCAATCCAATTGACTGTGCAGATATTGACCACCAGGATCACAGGAGGAAAAAGCTCTAATTTAATGGAAAAGTGACAGATTCGACAGTCATGTATCAGTATGGCTTCCTGGTCACCCAATAACCATAGATCTCCTTAAAAACAAATGAAATGGACAAAAAAGTGGAAGCATATTATAATTCTCATGAGGCTCCTCTCAGATCCTCATTAGGCCAGCTCTGATTTGATTTGGCTTCAGGTCTTTGGCCCAGTCCATTCAATTCCAGATGGATGTAGATCACACACTGAAGTTTAAACCTCATCTGAGAATTTTCATCTAATTTCGTTTAATATGAGGTGTCTCGAACATCTAATAATATTTGGTAACATTCAATTGCCCATAGGCACTAGTTGTTAACTTGTCTGAAAACTTATGATTCAGTTTAGTCATCTTTAAACTTTATATTGTCAGTAAGTGCATCATATAAATAATTCAACTGCTAAGGAAAGAATCCATGAAAACGGAAGAATTTGCAAAATTTTCATTATCACATTTAACATTTGATGAGCTCATAAAACTGAATATGAAGCACAGATTCATTTCTTACTGAAGGCTATTTTTAAAAACATGTACAATGGGGTGCTTACAGTTTTCTTAAAACTAAAATTGTAAGTGAAATGGAGGTTTATTCCAAAAGAGGCAATCGAATGACCATTTTGATAAATTAAACTGATTAAATGGATTTTACAAAGTAATAGGTGTGTAGGGTGACCTGTGTTATAGCTGAAGGAGCTGTGGACTGAAAGACAGGGGACATGAGCTACACTCAGTTCTTCCTTCAGTGAAGTGTGCCATATGTGCAAAGAACTTGCTGTGCTCAAGATATTCTTAATTGTAAAGCTGAATGATTTAGAGCCAGTACTAGTAAATTGACTGGGTATGATATTCCTTCCTTCCTTCCTTGTTTCAGATATCATTACTGAACTATAAAATGTATCAGACACAAAAGAAGGCACTTGGTAATACATTAATGAATGAGTCAGTGTCCCTGCTCTTGTGGAGATTGACATCAACTAATGGAGATAAAAATAAACAAACTATTGTAGTAAGTACCATGTTAAATACCATGAGAAAAATAAACAAGGATCTGATATCTAAAATTTATCTATAGCAAAGGAAGTCTTCTCTGACGCAGTAACATTTAGCCCAGGTCTAAAGAATGAGGATAGGGGACAAAGAGTATGCCAGGTAAAGAAAACAGCTCCAGCCATGTAAAGGATTTAGATTTTATTCAAGTACAATGGAAAGTTATTGACAAGTTATAGGCAAGGAAGAGCTGATTTATATTTTAAACAACCTGTTGTGGGAACAATGAGTTGTAGAAGGCTAGGAATATAGGCAGGGAAATATAGTGGGGGAAATGGCACTCATTTAGGCAAGAGACAATGGGAAATTAGATTAGGGATAGTGAAAGTTATGATCAAGACAGGCGAATGTATTTTAAATATATTTTGGAGGAAGAAGTGTCAGTATTTGCTGATTGTTGGATGTAGAGTGTGGTGCTAAGGGAGGCATCAAGAGTGATTCCTAGTATTCTGACTTGAACAACTGGGTAGACGATGTCATTTAGTGAGACAATAAAGACTGAGGAAAGTTGGTGGCAGTGGAGTGGAGGAGTAGTAACAAGAAATCAATTTGGGACCTGTGAATGTGAAGATGACTGCAAGCCTTCCAATTGGAGATGTCAAGTTGTAGTTGGATATTTGAGTCTGGACCTCAGAATAAATATTTAGCCTTAAGATAAACTGTGATATTTAAAAGAATAGAAATGGATGAGGTCACTGATGGAAAAAGGCTATCAAGAGAAGTGTAGAGGGCCAGGGACCAAGCTCTGGAGTTGGCAGAAAAACAAAGAAGTCCACATTTTGACTGTGTTGTATGCAGACAACGAGATGCTTATAACATTTAAAATTTTGTATTTTTAAATATATTTTTGTGTGTCACCTTAAGAAAGCCCCTCTCTCCTGCCAAAATAATAATAATAAAATAAAAACCAGGGGAAAGTAGTATCCTGGAAGCCAAGGGAAGATAGTAAAGACGACTAATATAAACAGCTCTTAAAAAGTTATAATGTAAAAAAACAAAACAAAACCTGTTGCTGTTAAGTCAATTCTGACTCATAGTGACTCAATAGGACAGAGTAGAACTGCCTCATAGGGTTTCCAAGGAGCAGCTGGTAGATTTGAACAGCCAGACTTTTGGTTAGCAGCTGAGCTCTTAACCACTGAGACACCAGGACTCCTAATGTAAAGAGGGACGTAAAAAAGAGCTGATATCTGGAGACGGATGAGACTCAGGAGGATCCTTCTTGAATAGTAAAGACAATCATATTTGTTGCCAATGGGAAAGGCAAGGAAGAGAAAGACTTTGGTGGTGCAATTAAGAAAGGGATGCAGGGAGGTGGGGCCAAGATGGCGGAGTAGTCAGACATCTTCCTGTGTCCCTCTTACAACAAAGACCTGGAAAAACAAGCAATTTGATTGTATATGAAAATCTAGGGGCCCTGAACAAGGCAAAGTTGAGGAATTGGACTGAGTGGCTGGGGGAGAGGGAGACAGTTCAGAAGAAGCAGGAGAGTGGTGACAGCACTGCAGCTCTTCAGCCCCTAAGGGCTCCGGGTGCACAGAGAAGCCATCAAACAGCTCCGCGCATGCACTCAGGAGGCAGTTTCCACACTGAGAGAGATCCAGCAGCAAAGATTCTGCTTGGACACTCCGAACCAGTGAAAAGCAGCTCCCAAGTGGCTAAAGCTAAGTACATGCACGTGGCCTTTTGCGGGGATTAAAAAAAAAAAAAAAAAAAAAGTCCATTTGGGAAAAACCTCTCTCCCTTTTACCTCCTCCATTCCTGCTCTGCACCGGTCCTGCCTTCTGAAGTCTCTGAGTCCTCTGGGCTGGAAGTAGGTCTCAAAAGGTGCCCTGGCCCATTCTCCTGGCCCTGGAGGGGGAACAAAAAAGCTACTGGCTCCCCTAAGCCAGGAACTCAGAGTCGGCACAGCTCCTTTGCTAGGCACAGGCATAAGGGGTCTGTAGACTTTGAGTGCCTTCTACCCCTGTATAGACTCGTGTGGACCCATCTCAACAGCGTAAGCCATCACTACCACAATACAACAGGGTATACACTTGAAGTCTAACTTCATCCGTTTCAGCTGTGAAGTGGCAGATTTGTGACCCATGACACAGCCCTGCCCCATAAGCAGGCATCTTTACCAATCCACACCAGGGGCTTGAGGACTGGTGGCTCCACCTATGTCACTTAGTCACCTGCTACAGGGGTCCAAGAATAAGTGGTGCCCCTGAGTCTTTACAGCCAACAGCGTAGGGGGCTCATAGTCAGGCCGCAAAACTCACCTACCTACTAGCTCCAGGGAATAGGGACACACTTTCCTTTCAGACAGTCAGGGACAGCCATCAGCCCCCTGCCTTGCTCAGCGTGTGACCCCCTACTGCAGCCAGATACCTGTGCCTACACCAATCACCCATGCCTCTCTAAGACTGTAGGTGAGAGCCTGCACCACACACTTGGTGACCAATTGCCTGGACACCTGAGCTGAACCCATACAGCAAAAAATAATGGACTCCTGTGTGCACATACTTAGTTACAGAACTAACTACCTGGTGACAGGATGTTAGAGCTTCAAAAATGCTAATAATCAAACTAGCGCACACGAGCAGCCTATGTGGGCATATCAAAACAAAACAAAACAAGAAGCTAGGACACACTAAACAAATATAAAATAAAATTATAATAACTTATTGATGGCTTAGAGACAACAGTTAATATCAAATCACATAAAGAGGCAGTCCATGCTGGCTTCAGCAAGCTCCCAAAATAAAGAATCAACAAATTCTCTGGAGGAAGAGAATTTCTTGGAATTACCAGAGACAGAATACAAAAGATTAATATACAGAACTCTTCTAGAAATTAGAAAGGAAATTCTACAAAATGCAGACTTTCCAAAGACACACACACAAATTAGTAGCGGAACTTAAAAAAGTTATTCAATAACACAATGACAAATTTAATAGGCTGCAAGAATCCATAGAGAGACAGCAATCAGAAATCCAGAAGATTAATAATAAAATTTCAGAATTAGACAACTCAATAGAAAGTCATAAGAGCAGAACTGAGGCATTAGAATTTAAAATAAGTGACACTGAAGACAAAGCACTTGACACCAACTTATTTGAGGAGAAATCAGATAAAAGAATTAAAAAGAGTGAAGAAACTCTAAGAGTCATGTGGGACTCTATCAAGAGAAATAACCTACGAGTGATTGCAGTACCAGAACGGGGGGATAACAGAAAATACAGAGAAAGTTGTTGAAGATTTGTTGACAGAAAACTTCCCCAATATCATGAAAGATGAGAAGATATCTATCCAGGATGCTCATCGAACCCCACATAAGGTAGATTCCAAAAGAAAGTCACCAAGACATATTATAATCAAACTTACCAAAACCAAAGATAAAGAGAATTTTAAGAGTGGCTGGGGATAAAAGAAAAGTCATCTACAAAGGAGAGTCAATTAGAATAAGCTCCGACTACTCAGCAGAAACCATGCAGGCAAGAAGGCAATGGGATGACATGTATAAAGCCTTGAAGGAAAAAAACTGCCAGCCAAGAATTACATATCCAGCAAAACTGTCTCTCAAATATGATGGCGAAATCAGGGCATTTCCAGATAAACAGAAGTTTAGGGAATTTGCAAAAACCAAACCAAGATTACAAGAAATACTAAAGGGAGTCCCCCGGTTAGATAATCAATAACATCAGATAACAATGCAAGACTAGAACACAGGACAGAGTAACAAGATATTGATTCAGATAGGGAAGTCAAAAGTACATCAAACCTAAAATATTGAAAATAGGGAAACAGAGATATCAATATGTAAAAAAGGACAACATTAAAAAAAAAAGAGGGACTTAAAAAATGCAGACATAGATTTTTCATTTGGAGGGGAAGTCAAGTTTTGATAAAGAAATAAAAGACTGGTATAAACTTAGAAAAATAGGGGTAAATATTAAGGTAACCACAAAGGAATCTAACAATTATACAAATCAAAATTAAAAAGTAGAAAAATATAAAGTCTCAGCAAACACAAAATTAACAACAATGAAAAAGATGAAAAAATACATAAAGAAAAATGACTCAGCACAGTAAATAAAGGGGAACCAAGAAACTGTGAACAACACACAAAAAGAGATATCAGGATGACAGCACTAAACTCATAACTATCAATAATGATGATGAATGTAAACGGACTTAATGCACCAATAAAAAGACAAAGAGTGGCAGATTGGATAAAAAAGCATGATCTGTCTACATGTTGCCGACAAGAGACGCACTTTAGACTTAAGGACACAAACAGGCTAAAACTCAAAGAATGGAAAAAAGTATATCAAGCAAACAACCCTCAAAAAAGAGCAGGAGTGGTAATATTAATCTCTGACAAAATAGACTTTAAAGTAAAAATCCACCACAAAGGATAAGAAAGGGCACTATATAATGATTAAAGGGTCAATACACCAGGAGGACATAACAAAAATAAATATTTATGCACCCAATGACAGGGCTCCGAGATATATAAAACAAACTCTAACAGCACTGAAAAGAGAGACAGACAGCTCCAACTAGTAGTAGGAGACTTCAACACACCACTTTCAGTGAAGGACAGAACATCCAGAAAGAAGCTCAACAAAGACACGGAAGAGCTAAATGCTACAATCAACCAGCTTGATCTCATGGACATATACTGAACACTGCACCCAACAGCAGCCAAGTATATTTTATTTTCCAATACACATGGAACATTCTCCAGAATAGACAATATATTAGGCCATAAAGCAAGCCTTAACAGAATCCAAAACATCGAAAAATTACAAAGCATCTTTTCTGACCATAAAGCCATAAAAGTGGAAATCAACAACACAATAAGCAAGGGAAAAATTATCAAACACATGGAAACTGAAAAACACCTTGCTCAAAAACTATTAGGTTATAGAAGAAATTAACGATGGAATAAAGAAATTCATAGAATCAAATAAGAATGAAATCATATCCTAACAGAACCTTTGGGACACAGCAAAAGCAGTGCTCAGAAGTCAGTTTATAGCAATAAATGCACACATTCAAAAAGAAGAAAGGGCCATAATCAAAACATTAACCCTACAACTGGAACAAGTAGAAAGGGAGCAGCAAAAGGAGCCCTCAGGAGCCAGAAGGAAGGAAATAATAAGAATTAGAGCAGAACTAAATGTAATAGAGAATAGAAAAACAATTGAAAGAGTTAACAAGTCCAAAAGATGGTTCTTTGAAAAAATGAACAAAATTGATAAACCATTGGCCAAACTGACAAAACAGAAACAGGAGAGGAAGCAGATAACCTGTATAAGAAATGAGATGGGTGATATCACAACAGACCCAAATGAAATTAAAAGAATCATAACAGATTACTATGAAAAATTGTACTCTAACAAATTTAAAAAGCTAGAGGAAACGGACAAATTTCTAGAAACTCACTACCTACCTAAACCAACACAAACAGAGGTACAACAACTAAATAAACCTATAACAAAAGAAGAGATTGAAAAGGTTATTAAAAAACTACCCCCCAGCCCCCCAGCCCCCAAAAAAGCCCTGGCCCAGATGGCTTCACTGGAGAATTCTACCAAACTTTCAGAGAAAAGATAATATCACTTCTACTAAAGGTATTCCAGATCATAGAAAAGGATGGGATACTCCCAAACTCACTCTATGAAGCCATCCCTGATACCAAAACCAGGTAAAGACAGCACAAAAAAAGAAAATTAGAGACCAATATCCCTCATGAACATTGATGCAATAATCATCAACAAAATTCTAGCCAATAGAATTCAGCAACGTATCACAAAAATAATTCACCATGATCAAGTGGGATTTATACCAGGTATGCAAGGATGGTTCAACATTAGAAAAACAATCAATCTAATCCATCACATAAATAAAACAAAAGACAAGAACCACATGATCTTATCAATCGATGCAGAAAAGGTATTCGACAAAGTCAAACACACATTTATGATAAAAACTCTCAACAAAATAGGAATAGAAGGGAAATTCCTCAGTATAATTAAGGGCATTTATACAAAGCCAACAGCCAACATAATCCTAAATGGAGAGACTTTGAAAGCATTCCCCTTGAGAATGGGAGCCAGACAAGGATGCCCTCTATCACCACTCTTATTCAACACTGTGCTGGAGGTCTTAGCCAGAGCAATTAGGCTAGAAAGAGAAATAAAGGGCATCTAAATTGGTATGGAAGAAGTCAAAGTATCTCTATTTGCAGATGATATGATCTTAGACACAGAAGACCCTAAAGAATCCACAAGAAAACTACTGGAACTAATAGAAGATTTCAGTAAAGAATCAGGATACAAGATAAACATGCAAAAATCGGTTGGACTCCTTTATACCAACACAGAGAACCTTAAAAAGGAAATTACCAAATCAATACCATTTACAATAGCCCCCAAGAAAATAAAATACTTAGGAATAAATCTAACCAGAGATGTAAAAGTTCTATACAGAGAAAACTACAAGACAATACTGCAAGAAACTAAAAGAGACCTGCATAAGTGGAAAAACATACTTTGCTCATGGATAGGTAGACTCAACATAGTGAAAATGTCAATTCTACCCAAAGCAATCTACAGATACAATGCAATCCCGATCCAAATTCCAGCAGCATTTTTTAATAAGATGGAGGAACAAATCGCCAACTTCATATGGAAAGGGAAGAGGCCCCAAATAAATAAAGCATTACTCAAGATGAACAAGGTGGGAAGCCTTACACTACCTGATTTTAGAGCCTATTATACAGCCACAGTAGTCAAAACAGCCTGGTATTAGTACAAGAGATACATAGACCAATGGAACAGAGTTGAGAATCCAGATATAAGCTCATCCACCTATGAGCGGTTGATTTTTGACAAAGGCCCAAAATCCATTAACTGGGGAAAATTCTGTCTCTTTAACAAATGGTACTGGTATAACTGGATATCCATATGCAAAAAACTGAAACAAGACCCATACCTCACACCATGCACAAAAACTAACTCAAAATGGAACAAAGACTTAAATATAAAATTGAAAATGATAAAGATCATGGAATTAAAAATAGGGACAATGCTAGGAGCCCTAAACATGGCATAAACACAATATGAACCATAAGTAACAATGCACAAGCACCAGAAGAGAGACTAGATAAATGGGAGCTCCTAAAAATCAAGCACTTAAGCTCAACAAAAGACTTCATCAAAAGAGTAAAAAGACAACCTACAGACTGGGAAAAAAAATTTGACTATGACAAATCTGATCAGTGCCTAATCTCTAAAATCTACAAGATACTGCAAAACCTCAACAACAAAAAGACAAATAACCCAATTAAAAAATGGGCAAAGGATATGAACAGGCACTTCACCAAAGAAGATATTCAGGCAGCTAACAGACACATGAGGAAATGCTGATGATCATTAGCCATTAGAGAAATGCAGATCAAAACTACAATGAGATATCATCTCACTCCAACAAGGCTAGCCTTAATCCAAAAAACACAAAATAATAAATGCTGAAGAGGTTGTGGAGAGACTGGAACATTTATACACTGTTGGTGGGAATGTAAAATGGTGCAACCACTTTGGAAATCCATTTGGCACTTCCTAAAAAAAGCTAGAAATAGAGGTATCATATGATCCAGCTATCCCACTCATTGGAATATATCCTAGAGAAATAAGAGCCATCACATGAATAGATATATGCACACCCATGTTCATTGCAGCACTGTTCACAATAGAAAAATGATGGAAACAACCTAGGTGTCCATCAACAGATCAATGGATAAAGAAATTGTGGTATATCCACACAGTGGAATACTATGCAAAGATAAAGAACAGTGATGAAGCTGTGAAACACCGTATACCATGGAGGAAGCTGGAACTTATTATGCTGAGTAAATTTAGTCAGTCACAGAAGGACAAATACTGTATAAGACCACTATTATAAGAACTCAAGTAAAGGTTTAAACATAGAAGAAAATATTCTTTAATGGTTATGAGGGTGGGGAGGGAGGGTGATGGCTATTTACTAACTAGATAGTAGATAAGAATCATCTTAGGCAAAGGGAAGGACAGCACACGCTACAGGCAGAGTCAGCCCAACTGGACTAAACCAAAACTAAGAAGTTTCCTGTATACAATCAAATACTCTGAGAGACAGAGTAGCAGGGGTAGGGGTCTGGGGACCATGCTTTCAGGGGACATTTAGGTCAACTGGTGTAACAAAACTTATTAATAAAATGTTCTGCATCCTACTTTGGTGACTGGCATCTGGGGTCTTAAAAACTTGCAAGAGGCCATCTAAGATGCATCAATTGGTCCCAGTCACCTGGAGTGAAGGAGAATGAAGAACACCAAAGACACAAGGAAAGTATTAGCTCAAGAGACAGAAAGGGCCACATAAACTAGCGACTTCATAAGCCTGAGACCAGAAGAACTAGATGGTGCCGGGCTACTACCAATGACCGCCCTGACAGGGAACACAACAGAGAGTCCCTGATGGAGCAGCAGAAAGGTGGGGTGCAGAACTCAAATTCCACTAAGAAGAACAGACTTAATGGTTTGACTGACACTGTAGGTACCCTGGAAAGCATGGCCCCTGGATTCTCTATCAGCCCAGAACTAAAACAATTTCCAAGGCCAACTCTTCAGACAGGTATTGGACTGGACTTGGGACCTAAATTGATACTTAAGATGAATATGCCTCTTAGCTTAAGTAGATACAAGAGACCAAAGTAGCAGCTTCTGTCCAGAGGTGAGATGGGAAGGCACAGAGGGATAAGAACTGGTTGATTGGACATGGGGAATCAGGGATGGAAAGGAGGAGTGTGCTGTTGCAGAATGAAGTAAGCAATTAGGGACACATAACAATGTATGTATAAAATGTATGGGAGACTAACTTGAAATATAAACTTCATTTAGACAACTACAATTAAAAAAAAAAAACAAAGAAAGGGATGCAAAGTCAGTGAAAAGGCAAGAACAGGTGGGGAGTCTGGTCTTTGATATAAGGAGAACTTTTCTTCAATATTAGGGAATCAGGTAAAGATGGAAACATGCATGGAAGTTTGTATATTTTGTTTGGGAAATGAGGACATTTAGATTTTGTTATTTAAGTATGGGGCAGAATTATGTACTGAGAGGTAGGCAGGTGTGGGGCAGAAATTTTGAGGAGAGAGGAGGTATGACTAACAAGCTTGCAGAAGATTTTAGGAAGTGTTTACACATAAGGCCATTTCTAGCCATTGGTAGAAGCTCCATAAATTTGTTGAACAAATACATGATTGCATGACATTTTGCACATAACAGTAGACTCACAATTAATTTTCATCTGGAAAACTAAAATAAGTTATTGTATATACCAGAACCACACTTGCCAATTTGCTCCAGCCATGGCCTAGAGAGTAGATTAAGATCCTAGGCTTCAAGAAAATGGTCAGCTTCATATATCTTCTAATGATTGAAATTCTCTAATTTGTGTGAGGGATAAAAAAGAAAAAACAAACTTGAGAAATCAAAGGTTTGGATCAATGATAGTTTTGGATTTTGCACATCAGAAATGCCATAATCACATATAGATAACTATTTTGACTATGTTTTATGTAGACAAATGAGATGCTTACAACACTGTTATGGACTGAATAGTGTCTCCCAAAAATGTGTATTGACTTAGCTAGGCTATGATTCTCAGTACTGTGTGATTGTCCTCCATTTTGTGATAAGATATAATTTTCCTATGTGTTGTAAATCCTAACCTCTGTGATATTGAGGCAAGATTAGAGGCAGTTATGTTAATGAGGCAGGACATAATCTACAGGATTAGGGTGTATTTTGAGTCAATCTCTTTTGAGATATAAAAGAGAGAAGGGAGCAGAGAGGAGAGGGACCTCATGCCACAAAGAAAGAAGCTCTGACAGTGGAGAGCGTCCTTTGAACCTGGGGTCCCTGCACTGAGAAGCTCCATCCTAGACCAGGAGAAGATTAATGACAAGGACTTTTCCCAAAGCCAACAAAGAAAGAAAGTTTTCCCCTGGAGCTGATTCCCTGAATTTGGACTTCTAGCCTCCTAAACTGTGAGAGAATAAATTTCTTTGTTAAAGCCATCTACTTGTGGTATTTCTGTTATAACAGCACTGGATAACTGAGACAAACATTTAACAATTTTTTTTTTTTAATATATTTTGGTGTTGTCACCTTAAAAAAGTCTCTTTAACTGATTCGACTTGCGACTGTTTTCCAAAACCATTCCCTAAGATAGGCATTGTGAGTAAAAATGCTCTAAGCCTCCTGGTAAGTCACAGAGTATTGATTATGTTCTAATCTAGTTTTGACTTTGCCTTGAAACTTCAACCATAAAAGATTTTGCCCTTCACTAAAAGCTATCATCTGTAATCCTTGCACTCTCCCATTTCAGAATCCAGATGACTGACTGTCACATTCGGTTACCCTTATAAACCCCCAAATCAAAGTTTCTAATATCAACACTTGCCTCACTCATCACTCTTGCTTCTCAACTCCCAGTTTTCTGGTAATTCTTCACCACCCCTTGCCACTTACTGTCTGCAGGGTTTGAATCAGGGCAGAGCGGCTAAACAGGCTTCTGGAGCCAAAAAGCTTTAAAAGTTTCCACAAATTTCATACAGGAAAAAATTGGAAAACATAAAAACAGTGCATGTCAGAATGTCATCCCATGTTGATAGTAAATCACTTTGGTAACAGTTAGTTTGTCTTTGGTGTACCATCAGGAACCACTAGCAGCTGGTGTTTGTGTGTCTGTATGTGCGCATGCTTGTGTGTTATAAAGTAATTTCTTAAGCTCTCTGAAAACACTGCAGTTTTTTGCCTCCATTCTTCTTTTTTAACCTTTTACAAATAGCCATCATAATGTATGAATGT
Source organism: Trichechus manatus latirostris (assembly GCF_000243295.1). Classification (NCBI taxonomy): domain Eukaryota; kingdom Metazoa; phylum Chordata; class Mammalia; order Sirenia; family Trichechidae; genus Trichechus; species Trichechus manatus. Next base: position 16,356,243 of record NW_004443979.1, read on the forward strand.
GAGATTTCACTGTCCTTTTATCTCAGACTCAGGCAATAAAAGTTGATTTGCACTCACAAGCTAAAAGCTCTGAGTGCTATCAGACTGTGATACATTCCTGGGAGGGAGAGTAGCTATCAGAACCTATGATGTAGAAAGCATTTTCACAATAGACCCTCAAAAGATTTAGATTCTCAGGCCAGGATCCAATCTCTTGTTCAGAAATCAGCTGGTAGGGAGGAAAAGTTTCAACTGAAAACTGGTCACAGTGGCAGTTATCTTCCTGTTCTGTTGCTTTTGATTTCAGTATAGTCCTGATGCACTGTGTCCTTGTCAGGGTATTGATTTCTGTATCATCAGAGAGTGCTTTCATATCAATAAACCTTGTGTTTCATCCATATATGCTTTTCCAGTTCCTTCTGGGACTATGTCCTGAAGCTTATTTGGGTTAGATTCCCTTTCCCACCACATCCCTGATTGGGTTTTGTTGTGACTTGAACTTAGTTATTGATCTACTGTTCAGGAGGGAAGGTAGAGTAGATCAAGGGTAGGGAGTATGTTATCTTGCAAGCCAAAGGACTCTGGATATCTTTAACCAATAGGGAGCGCCCATCTAGGGTTTCCAAGAAGTGGCTGGTGGATTTGAACTGCCAACATTTTGGTTAGCAGCTGAGCTCTTAACCACTGTGACACTAGGGCTCCTCTTTAACATCAGCCAACTATACTGGTCAGTTCTCAGGCCTGAAAGATTCATGGAAATCTGGAATTTCAAGCTCTTTAGGTTCATTAATCAGATATTCCCATCCAAATCTCGAGTCCCATTCTATTTCAGTAAGATGCCAGTGTTGAGAATTCACATTTTGCAGCTCTGCTATACTAATAGGAATGTTCTGGGCCTGATTCTCAGCTACTAAGAAGGTCCTTTGTCCTTCACACTTTATTTTAAATTGGCGATTATTCACGCCCAGGTTTTCATGTCATTCTCCAGTGCATTAATAGGACCCATGTTAAAAATCTTTATAATTGCTAGTTTTTTGAAACCTGTGAAATGACAGAGACATTGCACCTGTCAGTGCATTCCATTTCTGTGAAATCCCATTCCAGTTCACCACCAGTGACTCTTAACAATTATCCCCGCGTCACGCCAAGACTGTCAGTACTACACCCACAGGTGATGATTATCTGTTGCCAGTCTGCTAGTAGAAGATCCAACTCCAAAATCTTATTTTAGATTTTGCTCCCTAGGACTGCTCATGGCACCAACAGTTTTAGATTACATTTCTTGGAAGTAGTCTCTGAGATGGAGATTTGTATTCACAGATATATTAAGGAGTGAGTGTTTGCTGGAACAGACTTAATGGTCTGACTGAGACTGGAGGTACCCCAGAAAGCATGGCCCCTGGATTCTTTATCAGCCCAGAACTAAAACAATTTCCAAGGGCAACTCTTCAGACAGGGATTGGACTGGACTGGGGACATAAATTGATACTTGAGGAATGTGCCTCTTAGCTCAAGTAGATACAAGAGACCAAGCAAGCATTCTGATAAGGTTATATACGATTTCCTTATGTGTTGTAAATTCAATCACTATGATCTAATAAAATAGATTAGTGGCAGTTATACTGATGAGGTCTACAAGACTGTATAGTGTCTTAATCCAATCTCTTTTGAGATATAAAGGAGAGAAGAGAGCAGACACATGGGAACTTCATACCACCGAGAAAGCAGTGCCGGGAGCAGTGTGTGTTCTTTGGACCTGAGGTTCCTGTGCAGAGAAGCTCCCAGACCAAGGAAAGATTAGTGACACAGACATTCCTCCAAGGCTGACGCCCTGAATTTGGACTTGTAGCCTACTGGACTGTGAGAAAATAAACTTCTCTTTGTTAAAGCTGTCCACTCGTGGTATTTCTGTTAGAGCAGCACTAGATGACTAAGACACTCCAGAAGCTAGCATCTTAACTTCTTGCTTCTTCCCACCCTCTACCTTTTTCTTGGGTAACTGTCCTAGGACAGGTGCTCAGTATTCTCTAACCCTGTCTGGTAAGTATATCACCAGAGCATGTTTCTGCTTTCTGTATTCTTCCCTGCTCTACAACCTTCCTTGCTAAATGTGTTTGATCTCTCTAATATAGCAAATAAAACAAATTGATAGTTAGGTTGTATATTAAAACAGTCTTGCTTCAAGTACAACATGGATATTACTAGCTGCTGGAAATTGGAATCCTGAAAAATCCTTCCAAACTATATGGCTTCCTTAAGACCCTCTGAGTTCTAGGAGCATGTGAGTACTGATGATTGTTCTTGAAGGGCATGAATTAGAAGACATGCAAATTATTATAGACTGGTGTTGCAATCTATAAAGTTGCTATGAGTCAGAATTGACTCAATGACAACAGTTTTGGTTTTATGGTTTGGTGTCACAATGGTTAAGCACTCGGCTGCTAACCAAAAAGTCAGTGTTTCCAAAGGTCTGAGGTTTAAATCCACCGTACGCTCCATGAAAGAAAGATGTGACACTCTGCTTCTGTAAAGATTACAACCATGGAAACCCTACGGGGCAGTTCTACTCTGTCCTATAAGGTTGCTATAAGTTGGAATTCATTCAAAAAACTTTTTTTTTTTTTTTATGGCAGTCTGAAGAGTACCGTGGAAGATAAAAATTGAAGTTTCTATGCCAACCTGAGCACCCTTGTTGGAAGGTACTGAAAATACACAGTGGACCTGATCATACTAACAATTGTGAAGATAGTGCAGGACCAGGCAACATTTAGTTCTCTTGGACATGGGTCATCATGAATCAGAACCAAGTCAGCATCAACTAACAACAATATGCCAACCTGAATAGCTTATTCTTCCTGCATGGGTTAACATGGAAGTAACACTTGTTTTTTTATGAGAAGGACTTCTTCTACCCTTCACGTAATAACTTGTCATCTACTGCAGAAGGAAAAGACTGTGTCAATGATGTTTATGGGCTGTCAGTATGTGGGGGATATGGAATTTTGACAAAAACACCAGTCACTTTAGGTTGCCCATCCCTCTTTGTCACTCTCGGGGCTCAGCAAAGGATGGGGAAAAAGATGCAAATTTGACCTAACATGCTTTGGTGAAAGGAGAGCCTGAGACGGCCTAGATGATTCTAATTAGGATTTCTCTGCTAACTCAGTAACAACAAAGTACATTAAGAAAGTCAATGTCCTTCTGGAGGCTGTAGTTCTAGTGCCTCATCAAACTTACAGTAGTATGGTTCCCTAGTGCCCCCTTCTCCCTGCTTAACTAAATCCCTCCCTTCCTTCTTAGTCTAGCTCAAGCTCCCCTTCCCACACAAGTTTGCTGCATTCCCATGGCCCTTGGGGATTGTTCCTTTCTCTTCATCCCTGTATAACTTGATGTCTTTTTTACTCTACTGAGAAAGTAGGAGATGCCCTAAATTAATTTCTAAGAAGGAACCAAGTCTGAGAGATGATCACATATACATTTCATAAATATATTTTTTGTCTTTGTGTACAGCTATTTCTTGTTATATATCTTGTATATTGATATCATGTATATATTGATATTGAGTTACAAAGAGTTGTGTGCAGTAGATGTTGCTAAAGGGAGTGGATAAAAATGGGCAGCATTCCAGGGGAAAGTAGCTTTCTTACTCAGTGGGACTATTCATCAGCTGTTTACTAACTGGTGCCTGCTGCAATGTGACTGAATAAGGCAAAGGGACCACAGTGAGTCACCCAGGCACCCGTGAGGAGAACTCAGCTGCTGTCTCCTATGCTTCTATTCTTTTGCAATAAGTGAAAGCTATATCTTTCATTGCATTAAAGATGTATTAAACTTATCATAGGAAGGTGGCCTAATCATTGTTTCCAAGCAACATAAAAATGTGACTATCACTCATTTGCCATTTAATTTATATTACCCCATTGACTTTTTATCTACTAAATATACCTGTTCTTCTCAACTAGGTTGTAAATGCACTGAAAAGACAGATTTGGATCTCCCTGTATTTGGTATTCTCCATGCACAACCCATTGCTCCTGGCAAAATAGACAGCTGATATAGCATTCAGTTGTTAAGAGTCTAAACCAAACACTGACTGAAGCACTAAAATATTGAAAAGCTACTTCTTGAGGAAACAAGTGGTTTTACCAGGTTATGCCCTGGTAGCCCACAATCACACACAGAGGTAAAACAGACTTTAAGCTAAACAAGACCACTTACTTAAAATGCCTACTATGAATAATAGAATATTAATTCTATCACATATTCTACTGTGATTCAAAGCATTTGGATCCATTAGTTGTCACAAGTTAGCAGTGCCCCAGACTTTTTCTGGGGATTATAATTTTGAGTTATCTGACAGCCATCTACATACAGTCAGTACCCCAAATGGCTAGAAGGTAATTCAAGTCATATATCATCTTTTACTCCTTCTAGGTTTTCTATTGATTGAGAGAATAAGAAAGTAGATCATTATGTCTTTATTTTTTTTCTCAAAGTAACATTTAATAAATTGCTTTGTCCTTAATTTTTTAACATAAGTATGTATCTGTATCTATCTAAAGCTGTATAACTTTTGAATTTGCTTTGGAATTGCTATGTTGTATGCAAAACCATTACATGCCTGCTGCACAGAGTCCTAATATCACACATTTCCTTCAAAGTTTGGGACTAGAAAACCCTGTTTTCTCTAGGGAATTGTGTGTTTTCTGCTCTTGTGCACAATTCCTTCCTTGACTTGGATACCAGGAGCTTAAGTGGTTTTTATGCTCAGTCCCAGATTGAGCTTCCTTATTGGTACATTTGTTTTCTCCTCTTAGTCATGTTCATTTATATTTTAATGTTTATTTTATTAATTATTTAATAATATATTTGCCTTTCGGAAGCCGACTCAAAATATTTTCTGAAAGGAGGTGGTGTACAATTACATTGAAAATGAAGTCATAGGTAGCATTAAATGGACAGGTAAGCTCTTTGTGAAGCCTGCTCTGGAACCTACATTGCCTTACTTAAACTTCACCGGGCAGGCCTGTGAGAAGGATGGGTGACAAGAAACTAAGAAAGCTCACCAGAGCAAACTAGAATAAGAGACATGCATGAGGCAGACAAAATAATTGTGTTAAGAAAATGCCAAACTGCTGAGTACTGCTAGGTGAAAGCAAATAGCAGATGAATGGGATCTCGGAGATTAAAACTCAGATAGAAAATATAGCTTGCTCAAGATGAGTTAGATGGTTAGTGCAGAGCTTACAGTATCAAAGAGTTTCTTAAAAAAAACAATGTGGTGCTCTTTCACTTACTCTTGACTTTTGACCACCCTGTAACTTCTGAGGCAAGGTCACCTGCAGGACTGGGCCAAGGCAGGCTAGATGCAAGTTTGAGATTTGGTGGAGCCACAGAGTATCTGTAGCTCTGCACAGGGGAGGAAGCATCAGGCCTCACTATTTCTGGGTCAGGGACCCGTGTAGTAGTAATTCTTTCTATAAGCTCTGCAACATCATTGGGTGCCTAGTAACCTGAGTGTCAAAAAGACAGAAACACAGATCGTTCTTATTTGCCATCAGTTTAAGGAATAGCAAGATAGTCATGCTCATCCATCACCTAGACAAATTTGGACACGAAAGCCCAAGGCTGAGACTGATGTTTGGCCAGGTAGGAAAGTACTAGAAATTCCCATGGGCCATCAAGCAAAATGTCCATTTCTGGAGGAGTCAGTGCAGAAAGAAAGGTCAAGGTTGGCAGGAACAAAATTTGGGAAGTCAAAACTGGAAGCTAATTTTATTGATGCAGGTGACCTCTTATCTTAGAGGAGAAACACTTCTCTATCATTTTTTCATTTTCCTGCTGGGCACGCAGTATCCTGAGCCCATAGGTGTTGATTGGTAGATAAGATCTGGAGACATGGTTTAACCACAATGGGGCAAAGGTGTGAAGATTAGGGTTATTAAGAAGGACTCATAGTTTCTATGTCAGTGCAGGTGTAGCTTACTGACAGCTAACCATTACTAGTAATGGATCAACAATTCAACATGTAACAAGCTTGTTATAAGAAAATCTAACCAGTACGTGTATAGATAGAGCCAGACAGAGGTTTTAAAAACAATTATTGCAGCTATAAACCAAAGGAACATTGTCCATGTACACAGTGGATAATGAAATATTGATTATATATTGACTCTTTAGCTCTGTTGCAGATATGAAGTACAACGTCATCAACAAATTGTCTTAAAACATAAAGAACATGGCGTGTTTGATGACGTTTGAAAACAAAGTAAAAACACGTTTTCAGTGTATCTGAATAGCATTTCAAAATCAGCTACCAAGTTTGAATAAGATGAACTAAAACTTTATTTCACTGCATTCCCAGATGTATAAAAGGAGGATCATATTTTTATGAGATTTTTTAAAGAATCAAATAATTTGATTTATTAATATTTATTCATCATGTTTAAAATATTTCAGTGGATACAAAAATGAGTCGAACACAGTAGCTTGTACTTCAGAAAGTGAGAGTGCAGTTACAAATATAAAACAAAGGTCAGTAAGATAAGTGGCTCAAGGAGGGTACCAACACAGGGCTTGCTGGCTTTTTCTGTAAAGGACCAAACAGTAAATATTTTAGTCTCTACAGACCATACAGTCTCTGCCTTTGTAGCATAAAAGCAGCCATAGACAATACATAAATGAATAAGCATGGCTGTGTTCCAATAAAACTTTATTTATAAAAACATGTGGCTTACTGGATTTGGCTCCCTGGGATGTAGTTTGCCTATCTCTCCTCTACAGTCTCAAGAAAAGAGAAAAAATACTTGAAAATGCTTTTCATATTATAAAGCTCTGCTCTGATGTAAGTTTATTGAGTCTGATGCAGTGTCTGATGATGTTAACCCACAACTAACAGTCCCTAGCTGATAGGCCACACTAAGCAATTTGTTGCCAAGTAAATCAAGAGAACTTGATTATAATCATTAAGGAGATTAAACTACATTCATGATTTTCTTAGAGGTAAGGGAAAAAGAAATAATGAATCCTTCATATTCTTTTACATTTTGCAAAGGGCTTTTTTCCCCCAAGAGTTCAGTAAATATTAAATACATCTTTGTGACTTCTCCTTGACGAAGTTGGGGATTTAATCCAGTTTCAGACTTAATATGAGAAACTGCTATCCCTTCCCCCCTTTTCCACCTTCTCTTAATTGCACATGAATCCTAAACCTTCCTGGTAGCTTAGTCAGGGTTCAGGGGTCCTGAAATCTCAATCATCTGTACCTCAAATTGGCAAGTCTTTAAATGTTCTAATGGCTTTCTCTTATTTCACATTCAGTAGTTTAAGCTCATCCAAGTCTGCCTGTCTTCAAAATGAAGTTTCCATTTTTCCAAAGAGTTCAGCAAGTAGGTCTTTTGTCTGTTATACTTGGAGCCAAGTAGATTGCTCTTAGCTGTTCAGTGGAACATTATCTTTTATCATGAGACTAAACAGGTGCAGGTTTTGAACTTGAGGAGTTTGCCCACCAGACTATGGTCTTTATGGTAATCTGTTCTTTACCATTCTGTTCTCCAATTTGGCTCCTTGAACCACAAATCTGTGTCTCTTAACAGCTTAGACATTTTGACAGCTATTTTCTGTAACATATGTGGAGTGGACATGCAAAATGTTAGCAAACGATTTACCCCATAGTGGAAATCGTTAGCACACAATTGGTTTCAACTGGAGTTATGCATGTTTTTCACCCATTTATAACCAGTTAACATTATTTAATTGTTCCTGTCCCTTTAGATGCAGCTCATTTGAAAGTATGATTATTGCTGTTCCAAAATAACAAAAGCTTTGCAGGGAATTCATATGTGAACAGTAGCAGAAACTTTCATTGCTATATTAACTATCCCTATGCAGAATTTCAGGAATCAACGTATCTTTTCACCTTGTTCCTCAGAGTACCATATTACTAAGAGTAGGGGTATTCCACCTCTTTAAGAAGGTCCATCTGCATGCATCTTTTTTTTTTTTAATTGCTTCTCACTTTGTATCATCTTTAAATGATTATTTTAAATATAAAATGCCTCTTACCTAACGCAGATTAAAAACCAGTAACCCATTTTAAAATTATTTACTTGGTGATTTTTCACCTTTATCTTCTATTATTTTAAGAGCTTTATTTCTGCCAGACAGCAAGGTGAAGTTCTGCAATCCATACCTCATACCTTGACATTCCAATTCTGCAGAGTAAATTTAATGCCTACTCTCATATCAGTAACTGATTATAATCTCTTGGTGGGTAGGGACCAGAGCTATTTAATTTTCTATGTGCAGTTCTCAGATAGCAAGAAGTTCAGGGATTCTCCAAGCACATATATTTGCAGGATGATAAATAGTTTTTGCAGCAAAATACCTAGTAGAGTGAAAAATTATCCATTTTATTCCATCTTAAATTCAGAGAGAGAAGAAATTAGTAGACGATGCTTGTGTGCTTGTCTTGGTCCTGAGGCAAAGAGAGTCTCCTTGCCTGCACTGATAATAAAAAATAATCATGAGGGCATCACCTTGGTATATGCACCATCCTGATAATAAAATTTGAAATCATGCCACAAGAAACACCTACTGCTCCAGTATAGGAATATCGAACTTCATAATGGGAAAGTAGGTTTCAAAGCTGTTGAAAGTTTTTCAAGTCTCAGCTAATGAGCTACATTTAAGTGAATGGTACCCTTATTCTCACTGTAAAAACTAAAGAATGCCCTGAATTATTAAACTTGTGACTATGGGCATGTCAACCAGTTCCCCATGGCAGAAACATTCAAAATGCATATAAAGACAAACAATTGAAGCACCAGAACGGGCAAAAGAGATTTGAACTATGAGGGGAGAAAAGGCTGGAAGTGTTTGTTGTATAATCTATGGGATGAAGAAAGTTTTTTTTTCGTTTGGTTTTCACATTTTCCCTGTTGTGTCTGCTTGTCTTTCTTTATATAAGGATTTTCACATTTTTGTTGAACATCTTCAAATGGAAAAACAATGTAAGGAGTGGAATTTTATCATCATAAAATTATAGATTTTTTTTTTTGTGTGTAGAAAAAATAGCCAAAGATGCATCTGTTAATAATTTTTAATTCGGGTAAACATTAATCTGTATGTATTAGGATTATAATAAATGGTAAAGTGACTTAGACATGTCATCCCACTTTGTGAGTTTTTATCTTAGTGCTATGATTATAGATAGAAATTGATTTTACTATATTGTCTGAATTGATAAGTTATTAATAAATTTATTAATATTAAGTTCCATAAATAGTCATTAAACTCATTAATGTTAGGGATAATGAGCTGAATTAGAGTTAGGTTCTATCGTCAGTGAGCTTACAAGCAGTGTATGGGAGTTGTAATTGCTCTATATCCTTACCGACACTTGGCATGGTTAGTCTTTTTAATTTTAAGTATCCTAATAGGTATGTAGAGGTATCTTATTATTGTTTTTAATTTGCAATTCCCTAATAACTAATGATATTGAGCATTTTTTCATGTGTTTATTTTCCATTCATTTATATTCTTTGGTCTGTTTAAGTCATTTGCCCATTTTTTTAAACTGGGTTGTTTCTTATTATTGAGATTTAGTAGTGCTTTTTATATTATGAACATAAGTCCTGTATCAAGATATGTGATTTTTAAATATATTCTTCCAGTCCAAGACTTGTTTTGTCGTCTCTTAATGGTGTCATTTAAAAGCAGAAGTCCTTAATATTTATGAAGTCACTTAATTATTTTTTTTTCTTTCACGGATCATGCTTTTGTCTTCTATCTAAGAAAGTGTTTATAATCCAAGATTACAAAGATTTTGTCCTATGTTTTCTTCCAGCAGTTTTATAGTTTCAGTTTTACATGTATGTCTACAATCTGTTTTGAGTTACTTCTTGTACATGGTACAAAGTATAAATTGAAGTTCAGTCTTATATTTGGATTCCCATTGTTCCTGTACTATTTGATGAAAAGACTATCCTTTCATCACGGAAATGTTTTTGCAACATTTGCAAAAGTCAACTGACCATATATGTATGGGTCTATTTTGGACTTTATTCAGTTCTATTCATCTATCTATCTTGATACCAGTACCACACTCTTTTCATTACTGTAACTTTATAATAAGTCATAGAGTAAGGTAGCATAAGTCCTCCTAGTTCATTCTTCTTTCTCAATGTTGTTTTGGCTATTTTAGTCTACTTGCAATTCTAATTTATATCTTAGAATAAACATGTCCATATCTGTGAAAAAGGCTGCTATATTTTGCTTGAGATAGCACTGAATCTATAGATCAAATAGGGGAGAATTGAATTCTCATCAATACTTTGAGTTTTCTGATTCATGAACATGGCATATCACAATGTGTTTTTAACATATCTGAAATTTATTTAGTCATCTTTAATTTCTCTCATGTAATTTAACTTCCTTCATTTGCTGATGTGACAGAATTCAAAATGAGAAGAAGCAACTGTAAACATCCATTAATAATAGGAATGTGTAATGTACAAAGTATGAATCTAGGAAAATTGGAAATTGTCAAAAATGAAATGGAATACATAAACATAGATATCCTAGGTGTTAGTGAGCTGAAATGGACTGGTATTGGCCATTTTGAATCAGACAATCATATGGTTTACTATACTGGGAATGGCAACTTGAAGAGGAATGGCATTGCATTTATCATCAAAAAGAACATTTCAAGATCTATCGTAAAGTACAACCCTGTCACTGACAGCATAATATCCATATGCCTACAATGACAACCAGTTAATATGACCATTATTCAAATGTACGCACCAATCACTAAGGCCAAAGATGAAGACATTGAGGATTTTTACCAACTTCTGCAGTCTGAAATTGATAAAACATGCAATCAAGTTGCATTAATACTTACTGGTGATTGGAATTTGAAAGTTGAAAACAAAGAAGGGTTGGTAGTTGGAAAATGCGGCCTTGGTGAAAGAAACAACACCAGAGGTCACGTGATAGAATTCTGCAAGACCAATGACTTATTCATTGCAAATATCTTTTTCCAACAACATAAATGGTAACAATACACGTGGACCTCGCCAGATGGAATACACAGGAATCAAATTGACTATATCTGTGGAAAGAAACGATGGAAAAGCTCAATATCATCAGTCAGAACAAGGTTGGGGCTGACTGCAGATAAGACCATCAATTGCTCATGTGTAAGTTCAAGCTGAAGGTGAAGAAAATTAGAATAAGTCCACGAGAGCCAAAGTACGGCCTTGAGTATATCCCATCTGAATTTAGAGACCATCTCAAGAATAGATTTGATACATTGAACACTAATGACCGAAGACCAGACCAATTGTGGAATGACATCAAGGACATCATACATGAATAAAGCAAGAGGTCATTAAAAAGACAGGAGAGGGACTTCCGGCAAGATGGCGCTCTAGGCAGAAACACCACGCCGTCCCTCCACAACAAAGATCCGAAAAACTAAGCCAAACAGAGAATCAACAATCCTGAAAC
>NW_004443979.1:16376471-16427214 GCF_000243295.1 Trichechus manatus latirostris
TATAATGACATGTTCAAAGACCTGGAGTTAGAGAACCAAAAGGGAAGAACGTGCTGAGCATTTCACAAGCTGAAAAAAGTGAAGAAAATATTCAAGCCTCGAGCTGCAATACTGAAGGATTCTATGGGCAAGATATTGAACGATGCAGGAAGCGTCAAAAGAAGATGGAGGGAATACACAGAGCCACTGTATCAAAAAGAATTGGTCGATGTTCAACCATTTCAGAATGTAGCATATGATAAAGAACCAGTGAAGAAGTCCAATCTGCACTGAAGGGAATGGTGAAAAACAAGGCTCCAGGAATTGACAGAATACTGATTGAGGTATTTCAACAAACAGATGCAGCCGAGAAATTTGCAAGACAGTTACCTGGCCAACTGACTAGAAGAGATCCATATTTATGTCTACTCCAAAGAAAGGTGATCCAAATGAATATGGAAATTATCGAACAATATCATTAATATCAAATACAAGTAAAATTTTACTGAAGATCATTCAAAAGCAGTTGCAGCAGTACATCAATAGTGAACTGCCAGAAATCCAAGCCGGATTCAGAAGAGGGCGTGGAACAAGTGATATCTTTGCTGATGTCAGATGGATCTTGGCTGAAAGCAGAGACTAGCAGAAAGATGTTTACCTGTGCTTTATTGACTATGCAGAGGCATTCGACTGTGTGGATCATAACAAATTTTAGATAACATTGCAAAGAATGGGAATTCCAGAACACTTAATTGTGCTCGTAAGGAACCTGTACATAGACCAAGAAGCAGTCATTCGAACAGAACAAGGGTATATTGCATGGTTTACAATCAAGAAAGGGGTGCATCAGGGTTGCATCCTTTCACCACACCTATTCAGTCTCTATGTTGAGCATATTATCTGAGAAGCTGGACTATATGGAGAAGAATGGGGCATCAGGATTGGAGGAAGACTCATTAACAACCTGCGTTATACAGATGACACAACCTTGCTTGCTGAAAGTGAAGAGGACTTGAAGCACTTACTGATGAAAATCAAAGACCACTGCCTTCATATTACGCCTCAACATAAGGAGAACAAAAATCCTCACAACTGGACCAATAAGCAACATCAGGATAAATGGAGAAAAGTTGACCTTGTCAAGGATTTCATTTCACTTTGATCCACAATCAACACCCATGGAAGCAGCAGTCAAGAAATCAAAAGATGCATTGCATTGGGCAAATCTGCTGCAAAAGACCTCTTTAAAGTGTTAAAAAGCGAAGATGTCACATTGAGGACTAAGGTGCACCTGACCCAAGACATGGTGTTTTCAGTTGCCTTATATGCATGGGAAAGCTGGACGATGAATAGGGAAGATCAAAGAAGAGTTATTGCCTTTGAATTATGGTATTGGAGAAGAGTATTGAACATACCATGAATTGCCAAAAATGAATAAATCTGTCTTGGAATAAGTACAGAATCAGAATGCTCCTTAGAAGCAAGGATGGCAAGACTTCATCTCACATACTTTGGACATGTTATCAGGAGGGACTGGTCCCTGGAAAAGGACATCATGCTTGGTAAAGTAGATGGTCAGTGAAAAAGAGGAAGACCCTCAATGACATGGATTGACACAGTGGCTGCAACAATGGGCTCAAACATGACAACGATCATGAGGATGGTGCAGGACTGGGCAGTGTTTCGTTCTGTTTTATGTGGGGTCACTAAGATTCAAAACCTACTCGATGACACCTAACAACAATTTCTCTCAGCAATGTTTTGCCTTCGGCCATGTAAAGATCTGGGCATCTTTGTCAAATTTATTCCTAAGTATTTAATATTTGAGACTATTGCAAATAATATTTTTAAATTCTAATTTTTAATTTTTCATTGATTTTGGTATATAGATCTTGCATTGTAGAATATTGATAAACTCACTTATTAGTTCTAGTAGCCCTTTTGTAAATCCCATTAAATATCCTATGCAGATGATTACATTGTCTCAAAAAATAGACCGTTTATGTCTATTTCTGATATGGATGGCTTTACTTACTTTTCTTGCCTATTACATTTCTAGTACCTCCAGTATAATGTTTAATCAAAATGATAAAACCAGACATCCTTGCCTTGTTCCTGATGTTAGGGAGAAAGCATTCACTCTTTCATCATTAAGTATAATATTAGCTGTAGATTTTTCATAGATGCCTTTAATCTGGTTGGTCATGTTCCTTTTTTTTATTTTCCTACTTTGCTGAACAATAGGAATAGATGTTGAATGTTGTCAAAAGCTTTTTATGCATCTATTAAAATAATCATATGATTTTACTTTTTTTAGCCTGTTAAGGTGGCAAATTACATTGATTGATTTTTCCAATGTAAAACTAACCTCTCAGTTCTGGGATAATTCTTATTTGGCCATGCCATATTATCTTTTTTATATTGTTAAAATTGATTTTCTAAAATTTGCTAGGAATTTTTGTATCCATTTATGGAAATTTTTGTCTATGCCTGGTATCAGAACAATACTGGCCTCATAGAACAAGTTAAAAATTTCCTTTCTCTTTTATTTTTTGGAAGAGTTTATGTAGATCTGGTATCATTTATTCCTTAAATATTTGGTATTAATTTGTGAAGCCATTTAGGACTGCAATTTTATTTGTGAGCACATGTTTAACTAAAAATTCAATACCTATAATAGATAAAGGACTATTCAAATTATACATATATCTTTTGAACAAGCTTTGGTAGCTTGGATCTTTCAAGGAATTTGTCTATTTCATCTAAGCTATAAAGTTTATTGACATAGAGCCGTTCATAATATCCATTTATTATCTTCTTATTGGACTCTGTAGTGATGTCACCTCTTTCATTTCTGATATGACTAAATCTCTGATTTCTGTCTTTACTTCCTTGTCAGTTTGGCTAGAGGTTTGGCAGTTTTATGAATATTCTCCAAATAAAAAGAGTTTTTGCTTTTACCGTTTTCTCTATTGTTTTTCTTTTTTCTATTTCATTGATTTTACTCTGATTTTACTATGTCCTTCTTTGAGTTTAATATGACCAAGCTGCAGTGGTCAAGATAACGTGGTACTGGCATAAGGATCATCATAAATCATTGGAATAAAATTGAGAATCAACAAGTAAAGTTTTACATTTATGGTCAATTGAATTCTGATAAGGGTGCCAAGTCAATTCAGTCAGGGTAAAAATAGTCTTTGCAATACAAGGTATGGGTCAAATGAATATCCACATACTAAATAATGAAGTTGGATCCCTACTTCACACTACACATAAAAATTAACTCAGAGAGAATTATAGTCCTAAATATAAAAGCTAAAACAATAAAACACTAAGAAGGAAACAGGAATAAATCTTTGTTACCTTAAGTTAGGCAATGGTTTCTTAGATACGACAGCAGAAGTGACAATAAAGAAGTAGATAAATTGGATTTAACCAAAATTAAAAATATAAGAATCCATTCATTTGAAGTATTTATCATAGGCAAATATATAGAGACAGAATACCTGTAATTGCTTGATATTTGGTTGCCTGGTGTTGGGGGTAAGGGTGGGAGAAACAGGTATTGGCATGGTTTTTTACAGGTTGATGAAAATGTTTTAAAATTAGATTCTAGTAATAATAATATAACTCTGTGAGCATACTAACCCATTGAACTGTGCACTTTAAGTAGACGAATTTTATGGTATATAAATTATATTTCAATGAACCCATAAAAGCCATTGCCGTGGAGTTGATACTGACTCATAGTGCCCCTATAGGACAGAGTAGAACTGCCCAATAGGGTTTCCAAGGAGTGCCTGGTAGATTCAAACTGCTGGCCTTTTGGTTAGCAGCCTGGGCGCTTAACCACTGCATCAATATTTCAATGAAGCTGTTCAAAAAGAAAACAAAAATAACTCCTACAGAAAGTCAACTAGATAGCTCACTAGTTGAAAGGCAGAGTGTTGTTATTGTTATTGCATAAATAAGACTGAGAAGATCTGGTCCGAATTCCAGTTCTGCCACATATGTCAATATAATTTAGGATTTGGATCTAAAATATATGAATTTAGTTTTCTTCACTTTTAAAATGGTAGATACTTAGAGAGTTGCTGTGAGTAGTAAATGAGCTCAGATATGTTATTATTTCTCTGAACTGACTTTTTTTAAAACATTAAACTAGTTTGTGCATTTAGACAGAACGTGAACAAGATAGCTAGAATCTAAGTGAATCATGAATTATGGATATTAGTAAAGGTAACATGAATGCTTTATCTAAAAGGGATTAAATATTGGTAAGGGTAAAACAAGGAAGCCTGGGTGCTCAATGGTTAAAGCGATTGACTATAACTGAAAGGTCGGCTGTTTGAAACCACCTGTGGCTGTGCCAGAGAAAGATGTGGCAGTCTGCTTCCATAGAAATTTACAGCCTTGGAAACACTAAGGGGGCACTACGAATCTGAATCAACTTGACAGCAGTGGGTTTGGTTTTTCGTTTGGTTGAGGGTAAAATAGATATTATGAGATTGGGAAGAAAAGATATTTTTGATAGGGATTTTCAAGTGCAAGGCACATTTCTTCTGAAAGGCATCAGTATCTCTGGGGCGTGTTTTTAAAGCACACGTGGCCAGAAGCCTCAGACATGTGTTCCTTCTGGGAGTGAAATATGCCTCCAACCAGCTTGAGAGTCAGAGCTTTAAAATGCTGAATGCTTGCTTACATGTGTACATCCTCCCCATCTTTTCATCCTCATCCACAGGCTAACCCACCGCCGTCAAGTTGATTCCGACTCATAGTGACCCTATAGGACAGAGTAGAACTACACATAGGGTTTCCAAGGCTGTGATTTTTACAGGAGCAGACTACCACAACTTTATCCCATGGAGCACTGATGGGTTTCAACAACTGACCTTTCAGGTAGCAGCCAGTGCTTTAACCACTGTGCCACCAGGGCTCCTTATCACAGGCTATTCACCATATATACCCAGATTCATCACTGTAGTGCTTTGTGCATTTTAGCTCCTCAATATATTATTAATAAATGAATGAATAACAATTTGGTCGTTATAGTAAATAGTCGAGGCAGTAACTTTTTAGTAACTAAGTAGAAACTGGTTGTAAGTCTCATCTGTAGTATGACTGAAACAAGGAAAAAAAATGAATCAAAGAAAAAACTAAAGGAAAAATCAAATATGTTAAAACAGAAATATTAATACATATTGGAAGATAATTATCTATACGTTTGGCCAAATTTAACGTCTAAAATTAGAGGTAACAATATCAAGTTTGTCTCATAAAAAAGAAATAATTTATTTAATAATTTATTAAAAATAAACAGTTGTTAAGCCTAATTTAGACAAAGAAATTAACAGATATGTTTTGCCTATAAACTAGATATTTCATGTATAAAGCTATGCTTGTACTATCCAAAATATTTTAAGGCAACAGACTATAATAGTTAATTAACAGTCACCAAGACTTGAATAATTATTTTTTCCTGAAGACTCTTTTATGGAATCTGTTGACCAAATTGGCTCGTTGCTTTATCATCCAAAGAACTAAAGTAAAACCAACTACTGGGTCTAAAGGATACAGACATCTAGTTAACTGATAGTATTATTCTTGTTTATTGTTTTTATGTCTTGATAAAAGAAAAAAATTGAAGAGTAAGAAAAATTTGAATATACTAATACATTTTTGCATAATGTCAGAAACATGAAGTAAATTGTATATAATTTCTAGTACTGGAAAAGGAATGAGAATCAATTATAGTTGTGAATATTTACAGTCATCCTATTTGGGCTTAGTGAAAATTTTCACACCTACACAAAATAATGTCACCATCGCATAATTAGAAAAGATCTGAAGTGGAGATTTAAAAAGGAGAGGGGGAAAACAATAGAGAAAGCTATTTTGAATCCCACAATGGAATAAATTGCCATAGTACAGTGCAAACTAATCAGGGCATATCCAATGCTGTAAGGTTACTACTATAAATAAACACACAGATTCACACATACTCAGACTTGATGACCTTTCTTCAAAATGATGGAGTATGCTGAACTTTATGTCCATGTGTCTCCTGAATATCACTACCTCTCTGAGGTTCAGGCAATTTTCCTACCTCAGGATTACTAAAGAAGTAAGCATTTGTTTCCCTCTCTTTTCTACCTGCCCCCCCAAAGCATATATATACATACATAACCAAATTTCCCTGATAAATTTTCCTGTTATCTTGAACTTTTTTAATAAGTAAAAACATCAGAGATCAGTGATGAAAAAAAAAAGCTTTATAAGAGATTGAAGTCATAAGAAAGAGCTAAAGATCATTTCTACCAAGAGGGATACTCATTTTCTCACCTAGACCACAGGTTACAAAATTTTGGTGTCCAAGCCCAATCGGTCCTCAAGTGTATTTATTTTATTTTCCTTTTTTTGGTGTGCAAGTTTTAAAATACTTTGAGTTGGTTGCTGTTAGATGCTGAATTGTGTCCCCTAGAAAGAAATGTGGATGCCCTAACCCCTGTACAAGTAAATATGATCCTGTTTGGAAATAGGGATTTTCTTTTGTTATGTTAATGAGGTCATAACAGAGTAGGGTAGGTCCTAAACCTAAATCACTTCTGAGTTGTATCGTATAAAAAGAGCAGAATAGACGTGCACACACACAAAATGCCATGTGAAGATGGAGGCAGATGACTCTACAAGCCCAGGCATGCCAAGAATTGCTGGCAGCTACAGCCTAGAAAACTCTATGGGAGCAGTTCTACTATGTCACATGGGGTTGCTATGAATCAAAAATCAGCTGGACAGCACCCAACGACAACAACTAGAGGCTGAAAGACCAAAGAAAGATCTTCCTCCAGAGCCTAGATAGGGAGAGAGAGAGCACCTAACCCTGTTGATTTCCAAAATTCAGACTTCCAGCCTCCAGAACTTTGAAAAAATACATTTCTATTTTTTAAAGCTCATCACTTGCGTTATTTTTTGTTACAGCAGCACTAGGAAACTAAGACAGTTGCCAAAATTTACAAAGCAGAATGTTTCATTTAAAAATCCAGGTTCCTGGATTCACCTAAAGAATTAGAACATCTGGAAACAGAAGTCAAAGTTCCATAAGCACCCATCGCTAACTAGCTTTCGGTAGTACCCCCTTAGATGAGGCTGAGTTTTGCTAGTTTACTGCTGAATCCATCTTGTCCACTTTACTCATTTATATTCCCTGCTGGACCCCTAAGCATTTACATTTGCATCCTTGTTTTAGACCTAAATGAACTGTTTTCCTCTGTTTTACAGCCAGCAATTCTCTCAGCGTTCAATTAAAATAAGTTACAAGCCTAGAAGCAATCTGTTTTTCAGAAATGAAAAGAAATTTTTAATACTGCTTTCATGGTTAGTATGTAATCGGTGAGTAAATTATTGCCATGTGTAGTGCTTCTTTAGGACCCTGTTCAGGAAGGAACAGTACAAAGGCACATTTGCTTTCATACGAATTATTGAAACACAGCCTCCATTTAACGTATCGGGGAAAATGAGAAAAGCAATACGTATTTTTGTTGCTCTGAACAGGATGACAAACAAGTGAAAATAGGTGTGTAAACACAAGTAGGAAATAATGAAACACAAAATGGCTGCAGCTCTTCAGTGATCACAAAGGCCAGTGGTATTCTATGATGGCCTGGAGCAACAACTAAAAACTTCCCTTGTAGTCACTGTATCAACAGGCTGCGGTATTCATTTTCCCTTATGAATTAAAAAAAAAGATATGGAAAGCTTTCACCCTTTCCATAGGCACTTTGAAATAACTTGCACAGAGCATGTGGCCTAATAGAGAGGAATGATTCCAGTTGAAATGTAAAACCAATACCAAAATCAAAATGTGCCTTTGAACATCATATAGTTCTAAGGGAACTGCAAGACATAAAGTTGAAAACGCCTCTGTTTACAGAATATGTCTTTGTCCTTGAAGGGACGTTCTAGATCCCAGGAAAATCTTTGAAAGGCATCAAATTTAAAGACCCTAAGCTCTCCTCAGAAGCTTTACAACATCAACCTTTTTCAAAGTTTTGATCTAAAGTCAGGTAAAACACTCGAGGTAGAGATTTCATTAAAAGGGAAAAAGGCAAGCAAAATGAAACGTAAGATAGGTGCTAACGGAGCCCAACAGTAATTGAAGCTCACTGACTTTTACTCCTGAAATTCCCAAGCACGCACAGCTGTGGGTATAACCACATATCATGCTGTTGTTATTTGAGCACATACCATGTAGGGAGTGATATTACCTTAGCAAAGAGTACAAGTAAAACCCAAGCAACTGTCACTAGAATGGGCACAAAAATATTTTTCCCCCTTTGCCATGATAAACATAAACCTTTGCTTGCTACATTCTTTTGTTATTTAACTTCTAGGCTTCCAAAACATTGCTTTGTTAAATGAATATAAGATAATAAAAAACTTTCTTACGAACTGAAACTTTGAAAGGACAGGAACAATTGTTAGAAAAACCTTCATATAACCAAGGACACAAACAAACAAACAAAAAAAGTAGCCTGGAGCTATCAGAATTATATCCAGTTGGCTAAAACCCCATATAATCTGTTTATTGCCTACAAATATCAACATCAACCAAAAATACTGTTTTTAAAGTTATCATCCAATCAAGAAGGTCAATAAGAAAAGAATAAGCTTGCTGTTGGGAAAGATGGTAACAGATAACGGAAGGTGAAAAACTACTCACTCAACTCCTTTTCACTTTTGTCTGGGAAAAAGAGCTTCAATTTTTTTTACAAAATAATGTCAGGGTATAGGAAGAAAGCACTGAATTCAGATTAATGTATCCAAGGAAGTAGCATATAATTTCACAGCCACTAGAAGGAATCATGAAGAGGGGTGAAAAATGAACTTGGTGGTATAAGACTGGAAATGGACAAGTATCCAAATCTTCCAAAAAGCAACAATGTGGAAACTCAGGCATATAAATTTAATACCAGTACCAGTTGCTGTCGAGTCAATTCCAACTCATAGTGACCCCGTGTGTTTCAGAGTAGAAGTGCTCCACAGAATTTCTAATGATTGATTTTGCACAAGTAGATAACCAGGCCTTTCTTCTGAGGCATGTTTGGGTGGACTTGAACCTCCAACTTTTTGTTTAGCAGCCAAGCACATTAATCGTTTACATCACCCAGAGACTCCAAATTTAACATAAGCCTGATAGTAAATAATTTTTGGAGAAGTGTATAATGATCATTAGTAATAAACACATATAATCTAAGTAAGACAATAGTGAGAAAATTTCACAATGGGTAGTTTAAGTTAAAACAACTTTGGTTCCTCTTCAAGAAATAATTAGTAGGTTGCTATTTCAGGAGAAAAAAAATGTTGTGTAAGAATTAATTTTTGTCAGAAGTTTGACAAAATCTCCGATGAACTTCCTGAAGAAACTATACAATTCAATACCATCATATGATATGGGTATAATAATAACAGCAAGTGGACTCAAGAAAAGAGAAAATAATTGGCAAGAGGACTGAATACAATATCTAGTGACTCTGATATCTATAAATTACCACACAAAATATAGACAACAAAGAAAGTGAACTCAAGACTATAAAGTAATAAGGTGAATATGACAGCATGGGTGAAATTCAGGCTTGCTAATATTCCATAATGAAAACAACTCAAGTAAAAGAGGTGTTAAACCCTAAAGATTCAGGCATGTTAGGAAGTTAGGCAGAGAAATAATATATATCTAGAAAATTCTCTGCAGGGTAATGCACAAACCTGAAGCTGAATTGTGCCTGGGAAAATTTTGAGTGAGGATAAGAGGACAGGAAAACACAACTAATACAACTGTGTAAGTGTGCTGAAGACTACACAATAAGAGGATATAGAGGGTTTGCACTAGTGCAGGTACTCAGATGGTACAGAGTTGAGGGGCCTCATCTCTTTGGACAGCTGTTAAAATGTTAAGTTAAAATTAGAGCGTTGACAAAGTTATTTTTCATCTTTCAGAAAAAAAGAAAATGACAAGGAGAACGATTACCCCAGATTTCATCTTTACCAATATGGAAGAATGGGTTGGTTTAATTGACATAACAGAAAGACCCTGGGGGAAAATGTAGTTATTTCAAAGTGTACGAGACCTACTCTGTGCCAAGCCCTGCTAGAGAATTAATAGAATTTAGCAGAAATCCGGTTTATGCATGGCCTCATTCTCTGTCAATCTTACATTCTTTTTAGCCTGTTTAAAAAAAAAAATAAAAAAGTCCTAGGCATTTATAGTGCACAAAGTTTAATACTGCAACTAAATGTACCCTTTTGCTTTGGACTAATGTGCACCTATGTTAAGATTCATGGAAGGAAAAAAAAAAACACTCTTAAGTCTAAAGGAAAAAATGCTTTTTTTGTGGTTTGTTTTGGCAGAAATAGCACAAACTCAATTGGACTGACTGCATTGATTATTGTTGCTGTATAATAAACTCCAAAATGGCTTATAAAATAGAAGCATATTTTTCACTCATGTAAAGTTTAGCCATTAGTGGATGGGGTAGAGTGGGTTCTTGATGGGGTAAGAAGGAAGCTCTGCTCCCTGAAGTCATTCAGGTCCCAGACTGATGGAGCTTCTCTTGTATTCATCATGTGGTTTTTAAGATTTCTCTGAGTGTCAAGAAAGAGGGTTTGGCGAATAAAATGGGAGCTTTTTATAGGCTAAGCCTGGAAGTGATGTATATCACTTATACCCAAATTCGACTGGTCACGGTTGTATGACCCCACCTAGATGCACTTCTTGTTGTTGCTAGGTACACTTGAGTCGATTCTGACTCACAGTGACCCCATGTGACAGAGTAGAACTGCCGCATAAGATTTTCGTGGAGTTATCTTTACGAAAGTAGTTCACCAGGTCTTTCTCCCATAGATCCCCTGGCTGAATTCGAACTGTCAACCATTCGGTTAGCAGTCAAGCTCTTAACCATTGAGCCACCAGAGCTACTTAGATGCACTTGGTGAACTTGTAAACACCTTCCTGGCAATTACTTCTCAACAGCAGCTCTAAGACCATAGATGGGAACAGAGTCTTTGGTGGAAAAAGACTCTGACACAGTTATATAGTTATTTTTACATAGACCATTCAAAATCTGTTAGTATGAAGATAATGGTTTTCTTTGCTGACACTTATCACTGTTTATTCTCTGAACAGTGGATTTTGAACAATGTTTAGAGATTCATTGAAAAGCACTGTATATTATTATTTTTGATGGGGAAATTTGTCTTTAATGCCCTCACGACTACTATAGCAAATAATACGAAGCATTTAAAATATTATTGCATTAAATTGTAGAATTTTAGAACTAGAAGGAATCTTGGAGAATGTTTAGTTGAATACCATTTCTAATAAAAACAGAAAAAAGAATCACCTGTTGTATATTATGCCATTAGGCTATAAATTTATTGTTGAATTCAGATACCTATAAAACCAGTCTTTTTCTTGTGCCAAAGTAAAAACCACATAATAAGCTAGACACTTAATGAGTCATGTTAACTGTTTCAAGCTTCTCAACTATTAGACATATTCTCATTCTGACATTGTGAAGTGTACAAAGGGACAACGATAATTTTGCAGCCTGTCCCGTGTGCCTGTGTTATTTGATTTATGTGTTGTTGCCTCCTATGATGCTGTCTGAATTCATAAATCTGAGTAAAAGAAAAGGGACCCATAACTCAAAGAGGATAAGATGGGCTAAACCCTGAGGCTGAGAATGTACTGTGGAGTTGGAGCTCTGTTCCCTCATGAATATCCATGGGTCTTAAAGTTGCTAAAGGTTAGGCATTTATCACAAAGGGTCCCAGTCAGGATGCATGGCAGAGTTCCAAGAATAGATTTTTTTGGTCTTCAAACTGTTGGGTAGTTCCCTTAACAGGTTTTTTTTTTTTTGGTAATAAGGTAAACTTGGTGCCATCTCTTGTTCTACTAATACATAGCTCCACATCCTGCACACCTCCACACTTCTTTGCGAGTGCCTACTATGTGCAGGATGCTGTCTTATATAGGTTATATGCGGGGAGAAAAAAATTATAAGCCACAGCGTATAAATTCTCTACCATCTACTAAAGGACATGACAGGCCGTATTACACCTTTTTGCTTCCCTAGCTAAAAATGAGAAGATTAGGCTAAATTATCAAAAAACAACTTCCAATTCTGATGTGATCCTAAAGACAGAAGGCCATTGTTCCTGGGAGTGGTGCCCAAATTGCACTTTCTTTGCTTCTGTTTTCTCTTTTTCTCCAGCTAAAGTATCCTCATTCTATTGCATGGCCAAATAATTCCAAGTTGCAGATCCTCTTGGGAATAGAAGGCGTCATCTTGGGCTTCTAAACATTGGCCAATCCAAATTCTTTTTGATGGGTTTACTTTAAAAAATATCCTGGCAAGGAAACCACAATAAGCACAGTGCTTTTCCCATGAGCTTTTGGCAATTGTGTAAGCAATCTTGGTTTTAGATGATTAGGCCTGAAAGTTGAAGTCTAACTTACTGACAATACTAGGGTATTTACAATATTCCATTGGGATGTTTCAAGACTAGATACATAAACTTTATGTTCCCTGTGAAGGAACCCTAGTGGCTCAACAGTTAAGTGCTTGGCTGCTAACTGAGAAAGGTTGTTGGTTTGAAACCACCCAGCTGCCATGTGGGAGAAAAGATCTGACTAATTGCTCCTGTAAAGATTTTAGCCTAGAAAACGCTATGGGGCAGTTCGACTCTATCTCATTGGGTTGCTATGAGTCAGAAATCGACTAGACGGCACCTGACAATAACAACATGCTCCCTGGGTAGGCTACTTCAATAGACAGAGCCTGTATCTACTATGAGTTTTGCATAGGCCTTCAGTTCTCCAATAATAATAAAATAATTTCGCATAGACTTTGAGTTTCTCTTGTACTATATACAATGCAGAGTTCTTATATCCACTATGCTTTTGAGTATGTTATTTTCAGAATCTTTGCACTGTGTCATGGATTGAATTGTGTCCCCAAAAAATATGTGTCAACTTGTCTAGTCCATAATTCCCAGTATTGTGTGATTGTCCACCATTTTGTCATCTGATGTGATTTTCCTATGTGTTGTAAATCCTATCTCTATGATGTTAATCAGATGGGATTAGTGACAATTATGTTGATGAGACAGAACTCAATCTATGAGATTAGGTTGTGTCTTGACCAATCTCTTTTGAGATATAAAAGACAGAAGCAAGCAGAGAAAGATAGGGACCTCATACCACTAAGAAGGAAGCACCGGGAGCATAGCATGTCCTTTGGACCTTGGGTCCCTGTGCTGAGAAGCTGCTGGACCAGAGGAGGATTGATGACAAGGACCTTCCTCCAGAGGTGACAAGAGAGAGAAAGCATTTCCCTGCAGCTGGCGCCCTGCATTCGGACTTTTAGCCTAGACTGTGAGAGAATAAACTTCTGTTTGTTGAAGCCATCCACTTGTGTTATTTCTGTTATAGCAGCACTAGCTGACTAAGACACATTGTATTTTCTCCCATCTCAAAACGCATACCCACAAGCATCAGTTTCTGATTTGCCAATGTTGTAATGATACATTAAGTATTAAATGATAGGTATAAAACATTTACTTTGGTTCATGTCCTATTCTTTCAGCAAAACAATGGTCTCCTTTGTTTTCAACCCGGCATCTTTCCAGGTGCTTGCAATATGGAGAGGCAGTGAGAACTGCCAAGAGAGTTTGCTAGGAATTCCTCGTACCACAGGCAAAAATCATTAAAACGTGCATAGTATGACTCCAGCCCTGATGATGCTTTTGTGCCACTGGTTCTCCCCAATTTATAGTAGATAGTGAATTCATAGTTGGACAAAACATTCACCACTTCTTTCCTGTAGCATCTAGCAGGGCACTTATCAGAATGCAGGTCAGTGGGGTTTTTGTCTGTTTTAGATAAGGTTTTCTATAACACCAATCATGAGTAATAATAGTGATGATTGCTCCCACTCTTGGAACACCTTCTATGTTCCATGCCATGAATCAGTTGGTTTTCATGTAGTATCTTTAATCCTTACGTTATCACTTATAGACCATTTTACAGACGAAGAAACAGAGTCAGAGTGGTTAACTAACTTGCCCAGGGTGGTATGAAATACAGATTCAGATTCAAGTCTGTATGACTCCAGTGGGGCACGCTTCCTACTACACTTCACTGCCTTAGGCCTGGCACTCATTTTTCTTAAACAGTTGTTAAATCTTTATTTTGCTGGGCTGACAATGGTGGCTTTCTGGAATAAGTATAGTTGTCAGTATGGTGTATATATTATCATAATACTTACCTTAGAGCCTAGGTTCACACTTTCAAGAATATATCATTTCTTCAGCTGAGTTATAGATTCTTTGCTCAGTTAATCTTTGTATTTCTCCAAAATGCCTCAGCCATTATTCTAAAAAAGTCAATTTCTTAAAAAAAGAATTAACATGTCAAAATGGAACTCTTGATCTTTCTCACCAAGCCTCCTCCACCCACTGTCCCCCCACACAACTGATGCCAACTCCATCACGTTGCTCAAGTCAAAAAAACTAGGAATCAACTTTGACTCTTCTCTGTCTCTTACCTCACACTTTAACAAATCCTGTTGTCTGTCTTCAAAATATATCCACAGTATGGCTATTTCTCTCCACCTCCATTGCTACTATGCTGGTCTGAGCCACCACCACTTCTTACCTGGGTTGTTGCAATAACTTCCCAACTGGTTTCCTTGTTTCTACCCTTCCACCTCTACAGCCTGTTCTCAATACAGTAATGAGAGTGACGTTATTAAAAAATAAATTGGGTCGTGTCTCTCCTCTGCTCATATCCCTCTGGTGTCTTACTATCTTGCTCACAGTTAAAGCTATTTTTTTTTTTTTTTTTTTGGCAATAGTTACAAGGCCCTACAGGGACTGATCCCGTGTTCTCTTCCATGTGACCTTATTTTTCTTCTAGTCTGTCCCTCCTCACTCTGCATTTGCCACACTGGTCTCACTGCTGTTATAAAATAGGCTAAACATGCTCCTGCCTCAGGGCCTGTGGTACTCTTCCTTCTTCTCGGCAAACTCTCTTACCTCCTTCAAGTGTTTGCTCAATGGTCGTCCTCATAACAAATGCACTCCAGGGCCCCTCTCCTTTTTTTTTTCTCTAATATTTTCCCAATAGAGCTTATCACTTTCTAACACATTATTCAATTTTTTATTATGATTGCTATTCATGGTTTGTTTTCCTCTTTTGGCATGTAAATTCCACAAGGAGGGGGATTTTGTCTATTTCATTTACTGATCTAGAACAGTACAGTATCTAGTATAAGCCTCTAGAACAGTGTCTGGTTCATGGTAGACATTTAATAAATTAAAATAAATTAATATATTCTGAATCTTTAAACAGAACTATTCTGTATATTTACATATTTCATAAATTACCAAGAAGCCCAGGAGGTAGAAATGTCCAAATTTACATCTCAGAATGGTGCACCCTTTCACCATTCATACCTGAAATTATTTTCTTGCTTTTATAAGGGACAGACACTGCATCGTCAATTCAAATAGTCACTTTTGGCAAGTCCCAAAGTACTGAATGACTAGACCCACATAGATGACTCCCAAATGCATGTATTATTTTCGAAGTAAGAACCAGCTGCTTTGAAGCTACTCTGAACAAAAGGAAAAAAGTATATCAGATGATGATCTGATTCAGTGTGCCTTGAAATCCTTCAGCAAAAGCTGTCCTCCACAAGTACTTTTTTTTTTCCTCTAGCAAACTTTGTATTAGCAAGTTTTGTTCAGACCATCTGAGCTAAGGCACAGTGGTCACATGATTGATACTTACTTACAAGTGGAAACTACTGAAAAGTTTCTACTGCATTGATTAGTGTCTTCCAGCTGCCTAAAAACCCACAATGAATTCACAATGCATTAAGGATCACATCAGGGGGTTATTTATGGTTACAGAGGATGCTTATCTCCACCTCAGTTGTGCTGTATATGTGCCAAAGATCAGCGACTTACTATAAGGCCTTTTTCCAGCATTATTCCCCCCCAGAGTAACTGTTTTTGATTAGTCTCAAATGAGCTTATCTGCAATTTATTTTTTTACATAGGAAGCATCCATTTCGTTTTTTATAAACAAGAACTTTCATTTATCCATCACCATGTCTTGCCATAAATCCAAACAGAACTGCCTGTAGGCCTGAGCTAAAGCTTAGTCACCAGCATGAACGGGTTACCCAATACGCTCATCACTGAGGAGTGAACTCAATCGGTTCTTATCTGGCTCTACCACTAAAGTAAATAAGTAAGTAAACTCCTAAAAATAAATGCAGCCGTACCCCATTCAAAATGTTATCTACATCTGCTGAGGAAGAATTAAGTAAATCAGCTCCATTGTGAAGTTGTTCTATGGCGTTAAAAATTGTAGGACATTATGCCTGAGGACACAATGCAGTACAGAACCAATATTCCCCAGTATCTTATTGGAATTTATACAATATGAAGTAAATGGTGTACTCCTGAGTCTTAGCTGGACAACAGGTCTACATTTTGTCAAGTATGTAGTGACTTTTAATGAATGGGAATGGATAAGTGAAATCAAATATAGAAAAAAAAAATAAGTTGAATTTAAATGAATGTCAGTTCTCTGAAGGAAGTTATTCTATTTCCCCCAAACCAAGCCATGCAACTGGTCTCTGAGTGCTACTGAGTAATCAATAATGTTACCCAGATAGGGTCCGTGCCCTGGAACAGTCAAGCCAACGAAATGTACTCCAAGTCAGAAAGAGTGAGAAAGTTTTATTTTAGGAGATGTACACCACTGGAGATCTGACAGCAATGCAGGATGTCTCTATGGAGTCCCAAAAGACATTTTTACATTAAAGTTTATATATGATTTTTACAAAGGTTAGAGGTGTTGTTATACATTGTAAAGTAATTACAAGAGACTCTATCATTCTAAAGAGATACCTGCCAGATATTTCCATATCTGACATTTAGGCTCTAATCTTTGTTATCATACTAAAGAGATACATATCTGACATCTGTACTCTAATCTTCCTGTAGGGGTCCTAAGCCACAGGTGGCCAGACAGAGCAAAAGAAAGTCATTAACAAAGGTATGTGAACAGAGGGCAAAGAAAAAAGAAGAAAAAAAAAAACAAACTTATACGTTCATCATGGAGTTACTTATGTCAAGCTCTCAGTCACCCATTTTGAAAAGGAGAAAATATGCTGGGGAGTATTAGGCTCACAATAATCAAAGGCAGAAATGCTTTCAATGACAGAAGCTTCTGAAATAAAAAGGTAGAGAGAGAAAAAGTATAGAAGAAAATAAATGGAGAGAGAGAGAGGGGCAGATTCTATTTTAAAATGGTTCTGAAATGCAGCCTTACCTAAGGGAGGCTGTCTGCCATGTCAAAACAATAAATAAATAAAAGTTTTTAAAAAAGAAAGACAGATAACAATAACAACAACAACAAAAACACACAAAAATATTTTGATAACATTTTCTAAAACATATGGCATTTTCAACTAGCTTTTCTTTGAAATAACTAAAGTGTTTCTGAGTATACACATGCAATCTAGCACATGAATTTTAGTTATTATTCTGTGTCTTTTATTTCTGTTAGACTGGG
Source organism: Trichechus manatus latirostris (assembly GCF_000243295.1). Taxonomy (NCBI): domain Eukaryota; kingdom Metazoa; phylum Chordata; class Mammalia; order Sirenia; family Trichechidae; genus Trichechus; species Trichechus manatus. Next base: position 16,394,098 of record NW_004443979.1, read on the forward strand.
GCTGTACAGATATCCCTCTAGGTTAATATCTCACTGTCAAGTATGATGGCCCATAGGGAAGTTCAGCCACTTCTTTCAGAAGTTCTTTCAGCTCCTACCCGTCACTGTCAAAAATTCTGGCATCTTCTATTGGTTTTTCATTCCCTTTTATGTATCTTCTTTTTATTGTTTTTTTTTTTTTTCCCTCTTCTTTATATGTTTTCTCTCTCCCTTATCCCACTGTTCTTATTATCTGTAGTCCCACAGGCTCTCAGCTGTAGTTTTGTTTTCTATATTTACTGGTAGCTTCTTTGACTCTACTTCAGTATCTCTAGGATTCTCTTTCAGCATGTGTTTTCCATCTAATCAATGCCTTTCTTGTTTAAGGCTATGGTGGTCTTCAGTTTGTCCTGCGGGCTATTTGCCTTATCGTGACAAGAAGGGTGCATTGTCTGATGCATTGTTTTCTGCTCTTCCAGCAGAGCTAAAGTGCTGTCATCTATCAACCTGGAGATGATTCCGTATGTTTAAGATATCAGGGGCCAGAAGGACACAAAATAAACTGTACTTTACTGAAAAGTCCCAATGAGATTACTCTTACTCTTTGTGGAGCCTCATCCCTGGCTAGGAGTGTCCGCCAAAGGAGAAACCCAGTATTAAAACAATTTATTGTCATTAATCTAAACTCAGAAGCATTCATGGAGAACATGGAACTGCCAGTGCTTTTCAAAATAGCAAAGGGAAAAAATATGTACTATTCGTTTTTATACAGATCCCTGGTATCACAGTGGTTAAAGCACATGGCTGCTAACCAAAAGTCAGTAGTTCGAACCCTTCAGCCTCTCACAGGAGAAAGATGTGGCAGTCTGCTTTTGTAAAGACTTAGGGCCTTGGAAACCCTATAGGACAGTTCTAGTCTGTCCTGTAGGGTCTCTATGAGTCAGAACTGACTCAACGGCATTGTGTTTTTGGTTTTAATTTCTATATAAACTATTTGCATCTGCATGTAATTGGTGGGACTGAGAAAAGTCTCTATGCAAACACATGTCACAGGAACTAACTTTATTCTGAAAACTGCACAATGCTTTTCTGACTACTGAACACCCTAATTACTGACATGTGATATTTTTATTTACTTGTTCATTTATCTGTCTATTTGCTTGCAACCCTGGTGGCACAGTGGTTAAGAGCTACAGCTGCTCCTTGGAAACCCTATAGGGCAGTTCTACTCTGTTCCATAGAGTCGTTATGAGTTGGAATCAACTTGATGGCAATGGGGTGGGGGTTATATATTTGCTTGCTTATTTATCTGTTAATTTATTTGATTGCTTATTTATTTAAGAGAAAAAAATAGTCTTTATCTTGGGTGTAATGTGTTTGAAATACCTGATTTTTATTTTGCTTATTTGTTTTGTTTTTGATATGCTAGTTTATGTCCACACTCCCTGCCTACCATTTGGTTTCAGGGAAGAGCGAGAGGCAGATGCCATCTCAGTAAGCAATAAGATATCAAGGGAATATCCTAGCCATACAGCAAAAGCAAAACCACCTTTTCTAGCCCAGTGGTTATGAGACAAAAATGGTTGGAGAGTCAAGAAAGAGAATAGTTAAATGTTCTAATCTCTCCTTTCCAGGTTTGCTTTGGGAAGAGGAAAGAATGTTCCTTGCCCTGCTCCTCATTTGAAACTTGGGAAGACGACTGCTATGTAGGGCAGCCCCACACACCCCAGCACAGTAAACATAGAAGAACATGCAGTTAGGTGGAGAGATAGTCCAGTTTTCACACCTGACTAGTTTGCACAACCAGTTTGCGCAAACATGACTTCTAGATGGTGTGAACTCTAAGTAAAGAGCCAGAGGGCCTGTCATTGAGCCCAATATGATGCTGTGTGGGGATAAGTGGTGAAGTAACCTTATGGTAGAGGATGTGAGGTGGACAGGCTAGGCCTTGTGTCAGACAGATGATGTGGAAGAGACTCAGAAGGGTTTGTAGAGGCCACAAGAGGATAGGAAAGGCTAAAGTCAGTATGGTGGGTCTGTTAGGTTCTGATCAAGTCAAGGAAAACAAGAAGAGTTGATATCCTCCAATGTGAATAGTGAATGACAACAGTGTTCCATGTCTTAAGGGGCATTAGCCAATACCATATTCAGGGACCAGCACCAGGCCAGGAGATCAACTTACCCTACTTCTACAAGGTCATATAGGCCTCGTCCTCCTAAGCTCAAATACCACTGCTGGAAGGAGAAAGAGAACAGTATCTGAGACACTCACTGAGAATTTTGACTAAAGAAGTTTAGCTATTCAAAACAGGTACATTAGAAAAGTCCTGATAAGCAGTTAAACTTTAAACAGAATAAATGCTGAAATGAACAGAAGCTTGTTTAAACCAGAATAGAAGAAAATATTGCTAATTAGCCTCAGCGATGAGGTGCATTTGAGCAAAGAACTAAGCAAGTTGAAGGATTGAGATATGAGAATATGTGTGGGAAGAACATTCCAAGCAGAAAGAAGAGTAAATGCAAGACCTTGAGGTAGAGACATGATTGAAATGATCTAACAATAGCAAGGAGGCTGGGGTGGCTGGATTGGGCTAAAGAGAGGAGGTGAGTGTTAGGAGATAAGATCAGAGAAATAACAGGTAAATCAGACGCTGACAAACCTTGTGAGCCATTATAAGGACTTTGGTTTTTATTTTGAGTGAGAAAGAAAGACATTAGAGTGTTGGCTGATAGGAGTAACATGATCTGACTTGTATTTTAAGGAGGTAACTTTAGACTGTAGGAATTAAGTAAGGCAGAAACAAAGAGATTGTTTAGAAAGATAGAGAGATGAGAAAAGATAGATAGAAAAGATAGACAGATGAGAGATGATGGTGGCTTGAACCAGGGTGGTTGTGATGAAAAGGTGAGAACTTTAATTTTGGGCATTTTATGCTTGATCATGCATTCAGATAGTAACACAAACCTGGAGTTCAGGGAAGAGGTCTGGAAGTCATTAGCTGGATAAGTTGTAAGACTGGATGAAATCACCAAGGAAGTGAGTTTAAAAAGAGAAGAGAAGACATCTAAGTATTGAGATTTGGAAATTCTCTATTTAGAGGCTAGAGAGATGAAGAAGAACCAAGAAACAGACACAAAAAGTATCCAGGAAAGTAGAAAGAAAGGCTGGTGAATCTTGATGTCTTGGAAAACAAGTAAAGAAAGGCTTTCAAGGAGAAGAAACATAAAAACAAATTACACTGGTAAGTCCAATAAGACAAAGATTGAGAATTGATTGGATTTAGCTACATGGTGACCAATGGTGAGTTTAACAAAATCTGTTTTGAGGCAGTGATCATAGCACCTGACTGAAGGACATTCAAGGGGGAATGGAGAATTAGAAATGATGATTATATACAACTCAAGAAATTTTTCTGTAAAGAGGAGTAGGTAAATAAGACAGTGGCTAGTTAGATATGTGAAGTCAAGAAGTATTTTCATTTTCAATATGGGAGAAATGATAGACTATTTCTATGTTGACAGGAATGTTCCAATAGAGAGGAAAGATTTTACGATGCAGAAAAGAGAGGAGAATTGCTGGAGAGGGCAGGAGGAGATGGCATATGGTGTATAAGGAGAGGAGTTGGCCATAAATAGATTCCCAGACAGTTCATCTATATAACAGAGAGAAGGCAAGTTCTGACACGTTCACAAATTCCCAATGTCTCATGAGCTTTAACGGGGATTGTAAATACTGTCATTTTAGTTATAAAGTGGAAGAAACTTATACCTAGTGAGTTTTAAAGGTCAAGGAGGCAATTTAGCATAGTGACTAAGAGCACAAACTAAGTCAAAGTGAGTCTAGCCCTGCCACTTACTAGCTTTCTGTATGAGCTTAATCATCCTAAGCTCAAGTTTTTTCATTTTCAAAAAATTACTGTGAGAATTAAGTGAGATACTGAGAGCGCTAAACACAGTGGGGTACAGCCCAGTCAGTTATTCAACACAGTGCATGTCCTTTCTTCTTTGGCTTTTCCCAGCATTGGTTGCAGATCAGTCGGACCATGTGACTGAGTTCTGGACACATGAATATGAAGGGAATGGTGTACATTACTTCCGGGCCTGGCCTGCTCTAACCTCCATCTTGTTCTTCCTCACTTCTGTTTCCCTCAACATTCAGCCAGCTGGATTAAGACATTCATTAGAGAATTTTGAAGCCCTAGAAGATGGTAGAGCCACTAGTTGGAAAGAGGATGGGTCCATTCTGATCTCACGTGAGCAAGAAGTAACTTTTATTGTATTAAACCACTAAGATTCATGGCTTCTTTATTAGAGCTGCAAGAATTAATTCCTCTATTTAACTAATACAGTGAGCCTTTAATAAATGTTAAATGTCGCTATGAATAAGGTTAGCCCCACACCACAACAATAATTGATGGGGGTGGTCAGCAAATATCCAAGTTTCTTCATTGCTAGTTTAGTGCTCTTCTACACTATGTACTAGATCATCTATTTTTGTTCACTGTTTGTAAGAACTCATTATCCCTTTCAGAGCATAAACCCTACTGTGCCAGAAAAGAAGCAGCAGAGTTAGATCTTGTCAGAAACTCAATCTGTAAGCCATCTTATAATTTACCTTAAGCAGCAAACTCTGCTGCTTTGACTTTGTCCTTTTAAGCTGAAATGTAACAGAAAATAAATAATTGAAGTTATGTATCACTGAATAAATCAGATTATGAGTATCTGATCTATTAATGCAGAATATCTGGTACTGTAAGGTTTATATTACAACTAGGTCACAAGTGAAAACATGTCCATTTACCATCTCGAAACTCTATGTGGACATACGGTGGTTGACATTTTTCAATTAGCAATATGATAATTGCTATCCTAGCTCTTGCTTAATTTCTCCAATTCAAAAGGAATCCAATTTCCTTTTTTATACCTTTCCGCTTATTTAATTGGAACATAACATTAGGAAAAAACTCTTTAATATTCAATAAGTATAGCTCAAATAGCATCATGTCATGCATATTCCCCACTGTAAAGTCATACTTCTGCTTTGACCTTGTTGTCATTGTTTTGTTACATAAATTATTCAGCCTGATATGTCTTATAGATTAAATACTCTGGAAACAAATTAAAAAGCATCCCAGTGGCTTAGAAAGGTCAAGTAAGTCTCCTTTACTTCAAATACCTCTAGTAAAATGGGAGAGTGAAAAAATAGCCCCACAAAATAGTCAAGACAATTTGTTTAGAGATCAAATTGCCAAGTGAAATCAGAATCTCCCCTTGAAAACAATAATAATCCTGTAACTCACTTCTCATTCTTGAATTTAGACGTATCCACATGCAGCTTGCCCATCAATAGGTGGAGGAGAGAAAACAAAATTCTCTCTCTTGTCCCAAATCCACAAGTTTTCCAGAACTAGGACATGCAGACTTAAAGAAGAGACTTTTTCCCCAGATGGCAGCCTGCTCAAACTTTCCTTTGGCCATACATGAGAATTGCCAGGAAGACAATAGAGTTCCTGAGTAGAACTTTCTAACAATAAAATGGGATGCAATGGTATAAGCCCTTGCCACAGGAAGTTTTCAACTAGAAGCTAGATCGATCATTGCAAACAGTGTAAAGGATTCCTTGATTGAATCAAGAGCTCATTCACTCATTCTTTGAAAAAATCTCTATTAAGCATCAAACCTGCAGATAGTCATTGAGAATATAAACACAAAAAAGACAATATCCACTGAGAAGCTATTAACACTCCCCTAATATTTTCTATGTGCGCAGAGCTGTTGTGAGCACTTTATATGTATTAACTCACTTAAGCCTCACAACAACGCTATGAAGGTGGTTTTATTATCATACTTACATTATAGACGGTGGATCTGAGACCCAAAGAGATTAAGAAATGTGCCCAAGTCACATAGATAGCAAATGAGAAGAAGCTTGAACCCAGGCAGTCTGACTTCACAGTGTATGCTCCATCCATGGCCTCTGTCCTTGAGGTTCTGAGGCCAGCAGTCTACCAAGAGTCACCATCAGAGAAAACAACAATTACAGTTTATGAGGGCGAGGATAGAGTCATATGCAAAGTACAGGGATAAGCCTGTCTAGCAGGAATTTCCTGGTTGCTTTTAAATCTGTAGTCTGATTTTAATAACTGACTATAATTGGGAGAGCACAGAGAGGTGATTTTTGATTTCTGCAATTTGACTCAAATCTGTAAATTAACATTATCCTCAGATAGAAGAGACCCCAAATAGACCCTGTGTGCAGAAGGGTGTCTAGTCTTCTCATCTCATAAAAACCACCAGCCCCAGACTTTGCAAAAGCCCGCAACAGCGCAAAATTCTGCTATGAACACTCTTTATTTCAAGCAAGGTTTCCGCCCCCCTCCGAAGATCAAAAGAAACAGGTTCATTAAACTATGATCCTAGGATTAAAAAAAAAAAAAAGAAATGAAAAATAGTGAATTTAAAGTTCAGGGGTCACCTTCACATTAAAATGAATTGACCTTAGTCCATTTTGATCAGCCATACAGAAAATGACCCATTAGATATTCTAACACACTGACTCTTATTTAAGGAGAATTTACAGTTGATTCTGAGGCCATTTATAACTTCAGCCCGCCATCAAAAGGCAAACATTGCAAAGCCCATCCAAGAAATGTGGCCTCACTCAGTAAATATTCCTAATACATCTGTGTTACTCCTTTCTCTTTTGCAAGCCCACTACATACCCTGATAAAGATTGATCTGTATTCAATTCTTTCAAAAGTTCATTCCTCCCTAAAGATGGCTACAGGTACTTCTGACTTAGAGATGCAGGCAACAAGTTTGTTGGGCTTTTTGCTTCACAAATAAACCTCTCCATGTGAGAATAATAATTACCATGGTAACCCTAACAGCCTAAGAATCGTTCAGGCATACAGTTTCTAGGGAGAAAAAAATCTCAGCATTTCTGAAGGTTGTTTAACCCTTCAAAATTCAGTGTCCATTTTCTATGGCAGAGTCAATTTGGCTTAACCTTTTTGTCAAAATAGGTAAGAAACCTTTTCTCTGAAGGCACTGGGAAGAGAAGGAAATGAACAGAACGAGAAGTAATACATTTAGTAGCAATCTAATGGCATTTAAAGATGTACGTGCCAAATATGGCATTTGAAATAGCATTTGGCTCAGACATAAGCAGCGCTCCCATGCACATCTCAGCTCTTGGAGATGGGAGTATGAGTAATGAATAGTGCGGTCATTACTCAGTCAATGGGATGTTGTACTGTGCGCCATTCAGATTCTCCTCTCCTTGTAGCATAAAATTCAGATCACATAGGAAGTGAACAATCATGGTAGCATAATTTGGCAGTAACTGTGACTCAGGAGCAGGAGTCAGAGGCTGGACCCTGTCTCATGGCTTCTCTGTTTGCCTCTTCCTCCTTCCGCATTCTGCTCAGTGGCGTTTTGCCTGCAGTGCCGGGTACGAGAGCCAAATCACAGCCTGAAACATTTGCTGCACATGCAGTTTAATAGCAACAAATATCTACCTCCTAGAAAAGTACAATTAATATTGAACAAGCACTGAATTGGGTTTGCACAATCCTATCAGAATAATGAACTCTCAGGTTATGTAACAGACTGCATAAAATCTTCAAAACTACTGGGTATTTTTGCTCACATTCCTTATTAGTGGTTAGAAGAAGGAATTCTCCTACTGAATCCCTTATTGGTAAAAACCACATTCTGTTGGAATATTTGAAAAAACAGAGTAATATCAGAGGAAGAAATGGAAAATTACGCTGCTCATGTACAAATGTATTCATCTTGCCTCCAAGGAAACCTAAGCTTGATTCATGAGCCTCCTTGGTTAATATCTCAGGATCTATTTTTTCTCTCATTTATTTTTCTCCATTGTTTACAATTTCATTATATCATTTAAATTGTATTGTCTGTGAACTGTATAGCTCATCTGGTGAATTTGTCCTGTCAGTAAGATAATTTCTTTTTGTGGGTCTATCCAAATTTTAATAAAAATTTTCACCACTGGGCAAGTCAATAATACTTTTGCAGAATTATTTAGTACATGTTCTTCACGTCTATGAAGGTGAAGAAAGGGAAGGGAAAAGACGGAAGGCCTCTATTTGAGTGGAGTGTTCTAACAAAAATTTGATGATGGTAATGACTAAGGTCTTATCATTGTTATTAATAATATTATTTTCTGAGTGTTTTCTTATTCTAGTTAGCTTCTCCAGAGAAAAGAGAGACTCTATTAAAAAGAATAGCCAGGCAATTTTTCCCTCACATCCTCTTTATCTTCCCATCAAATCTTGACGCTCATACAGAGCAATGAGGCTCTGAAAATAATGGTTTTTGGGCTTGGTAACTGAAGGCAATAAGCAATATAACCATTGCCAGATCTCATGATGGGAATGAAATAAACTTCTGTCGCCACTTTCTATCCTTTTTTCCAATCCTTTCACACCTTCAAATCATTCTTCATATTCCAGACTTTAGCATTGCACTTCGTTATTCATTTTTTTAAAAAGTGCTAAGGTCTGCAACCAGAGGAAAAGTTTGCAGTGGATGAAATAAGACTCTTTTTCAAAACTTCTTTAGATGAACTTTTGGCTTTCCATTGATTTGGATCCGGGCAGCTTAACGACATTGAATACATGACATCAACCCACACAATTTTAATCTTCATGTTGAGATGAAGATGTTATGAAAATAGCACCTTCCTCAAATGATCCAAAAGTCCCATTGGTTAGCCTCCAATCCTCCTTCTTACCACCTCTTGTCTCACCACTCACTTGTAGCTGGTTTTTCGGTATTAATAAATATTATTACCTCAACTGTTTTAATGCAGGAGAAGTTGGCCACTTTTTTCATAGTGTCCTCTAGCAAACTTTCATTTGAGAAGTTTCAAGAATGGTTGTCTTTTCAGATCTCCTTCCCTTCTCTGCCATAGCATCCAAATTTCCAAAGTTAGAAGTCCATTCTTAGTTATTTTTTTTCCTGTAAGGCTTCCTTTCTTAAAATGTAAATACCTCAGGGAGGCAAAAAGAGCACTAAACTAGTAAGTCATCTATAAGGGTCCATGTAAATTCCTGCATCTGAACTCATTTTCTTCCCGTCATGTATTTTAAGCAGAGGGTCAAGGGAATGGTATTTTGTTATTGGGAAAAAAAAAAGATTAGGAAGGCTGTTATGGCTATAATAGCACTGGACATTCTCAGGGGAGGGCAGAACTAGGTGAAAACCCCTCATGAGAACCACTGAGGAAAAATGAGGACACTGTTTGCAAGCAGAAGAGAAAAAAGGCCCAGAAAGGAGATTGGAGATGGCACCAAAGAAACTCACTTCTTCGTTCTGTTACCTAGGATCATGGAATACAAAATCAGAACACCATATAAACACTTTGGTGATATAATTTAAACTGTACCTTCTATCTGATGCCTTTAAAACTCGGTAACTTAATCATCAATTCTTTGAAATGATTTCCAAATTACTGGAACCTCTACATCTATCATTACATCTTAGAGTACATATTAAGTACCTACAATAACTGCACCATCACCATCCGACTGAAATTGGGGTTTTACCACCTTTTTTTTTATGGCTCCACATAACTGGTCCCTAAAGTTAATGAAGACTAGATTATTCCTAAGTTTTTCTGCAGCCAAAAAGAAAGTCAATAATCATACTCAGCTCCAAATAATTTAATAATTTTTGCTCTAGGATAATCATTTAGCTTTCATCCATTATGTATTGAGGGATGAAGGAGGTAAATTGAACTGAGTGGTGTAATATTATACTAGAGCACAACCTATTCCTTTTCAAGATGGCTGGGAAGGTGCATTTCTAATATAACAACTAGAGAAAAATACATTTAAGAAAGAAAAGATGGGAAATTGGGTGAGGGGTATACAGAAACTCTGTACTATCTTTGAAACTGAAAATCTAAAATTATACCAAAATAAAAAGATCATTAAAATAAAATAAGAAGGAGAACGAGAAGTAATAGAAGGAGAGAGAGAGAGACAGAAAAGAGAGATCATAATATTAAAATTATGGAAAAGTAAAGGTAACTTTTAATGAGTCCCCACTCCCTGCCAGGCACTGTGCTAGGCACTTTACATTTTTCTGCTCTTTAATTCTGATACCATTCTTATGAGGTGGTTTTTATTATTCTTATTTTAAGATCAAGTGTTTAGAATTCCAGAGGATACAAATGTATCAAGATCATATGGACTGGAAGCAGCCCAGTTAGAATTTGACTCAATGTGTCTGTAGATACCAAATTCTCTGATTTTTTTCTCCGGTCCACTTTCCCCTCTTCTTGATCCCCATGGACTTCTCTTTTGCCACACAACTGTTTGATAAATAAATATCCATGCACACCCACATCCTACTCATTTGATCTAATTCTTTGTTTTGGCATAAAATATGCTGTCCTTGTAACACACCCAGGTCTGTGTTTAACTTTGTAAGGCAACGAGTTCAATGAAAATTCAGCTGAGGTACCCAACCCTCTGTGCTGTGATAGTGCATTTTATATAAAATAATCCTCTAATATTCTCTTTGACAAGTTGAATCCACACTCCCTCACGTTAAATTGTTAATGGCTTCCCTTGTGGCTGGCTTCTGGTTGTGATTTCATCATAATTTAGACTATTCGTTTCATAGCAATAGAATTACCTAGAATAACATCATAGCCCTTGGCTAGAAGCCCTTGATGTGCCCAAGAAACAAGGGTGTATGCTCCCATAAGGACATCGCTTTCTCTCTTGCTCTTTAATTCTTTTTCTCTCTCTCCCTGGCTGTTTGTTTTCTCCTTTATTCTGCAAGTAGTGTTTTTTCTGTTTGTAAAAGGATACTCCAAGTGATTCAGTAGCACATCCATGTGATTTGCTGGCCGATATTCCAAGAGGATAGCTGATCTCAAAATCTTCAGGTAAGAGTGAGTGATGTATTTCATTACAGATTTGTGCATCCTTGTTCTATAAACGTTAGCTATCTCAACCTTTTGGAAGAGGGGGAGAATGTGAAACATAATACATTTTTCTTCTGGTGAATCAGGTAGTTTTTTTTTTTTGTTTGTTTGTTTTAATGCTTGAAGGATTCTGTTTAGACAATGACCTTATTTTCATGGGACTGTATACATTTCTCCAGTTTTCATAATAACTGTCCATACTTTGGAGTGACCTTCTACAAAATGCAGCACAGGAATTATTCATTCCTCTTAACATTCTCTCAAAGGCTGAAGTTATTTAAAAGGAAAGATTTCATTCTTCAGATGTCCTAGTAACTACTGGAGTTGATGGAGGATACTTTAGAAATCTGTTTTCCTAAACAGGGACTAACTCTGCTCTCCTTTTCCCAAAATGTCTAAACTCATAATGTCATATTCTGAGACAAAAGAAAACTAAACAAAAAACATAAAATGAAAGTTAAGAAAAGCTTGCCATTCCTCCGTTCAACCAGTCTATTTTTGATGGCTTGGTGGTGTAGTGATTAAGCGTTCGGCTGCTAACCAACAGGTCAGCAGTTCAAATCCACCAGCTGCTCCTTGGAAACTCTATGGGGCAGTTCTACTCTATCCTATAGGGTTGCTCTAAGTCAGAATCGACTAGACAGCAATGGGTTTGTTTTGGTTTATTTTTGATGCCCAGGCTTATTTGCTCCCCAAAGACTCCTCATATCCATTTCCACACAGAACTTCATGCTTTAGAGTTCTCTTTGATAGCAAACCTACAAAGGAATAGAACAAAGCCACTATTTAATTAATCCTATAGATAGGGAGACTATATAGCTGATCAGCCAAATCAAGACATTTTGATAGTGCAACTAAAAACTATTAATAATACATGCTAGGAAACATGTATGAACTGGGATTGTCCTAAGTAAACTGGAATGTATTGTTACTTTTTGTCTAGTATAATTATTAAGCATCCCCTCTCACCCTCAAAATGTCCCCATTCGGGCAATAGATTATATTAGTGGTTGTCAAGTTTTTGGTCTCAAGACCCCTTTGCCTATTAGAAATTATTTATGACTCAAAGTAGCTTTTGCTTTTATGGGTTTTATCTCTTAGTATTTAAGTATTAGAAATTAAAACTGAGAATTTTTAAAGTATATATTTATTAATTAGTTTAGGAGTCCCTGGATGGAGCAAATAGTTGAGTGCTTGATTAGTAACCAAAAGGTTGGAGGTTTGAACCCACCCAGAGTCTCCTTGGAAGAAAGCCCTGGCAATCTGCTTCCAAAAGGTCACACCTTTGAAAACCCATATGGACCAGTTATACTCTGCACACATCATGAGTTAGAATCGACTTGGCAGCATCTTATTTGATTTGACTCATTAATTCATTTAATAATAAAAATAATAAACATATATTTACATAAATAACATAACTTTAAAAGCTATATTTTCCAAAATCAATAAGAAGGGTGACATTATTTTACATATTTGCAAATATCTTTAATTTCTAGCCTATTAGAAGACAGCTGGGTTCTCGTATTTGCTTCTCAATTCAATCTGTTGTGCTATCACATGTGATGTAGCTTCTGGAAAACTCCCATGATAAAATGAGTGCGAAAAAAGCAAATAACTCGTTAGTATTATTATGAAAATAGTTTTGACTTTGCAGATTCCTTGACTGCACTGTAAGAATTGCTGGATTACATGGTCACCTTCCTTATGGGCAGGAGGAGACTTCTTCATGGAACTTCTTAGAACTGGCGAAACCACATGTGTCTTGTTTTCTCTGCTTAGAACACAACCCACCCCTGCACTTGGCCACTTCTTTTATATCTTTCATGTTTAAACTTAAATGTAATTTCCTACAGAAGTCTTGTCTGACCCCCAGGTGACTAACAGATTCTTTTGCTATTTGTTCTGAAAGAATACTGTGCTTTCTTCATAATAGTACTTACGTGATGGTTAATTTTATGTGTCAACCTCGCTAAGCTATGATTCCCAATGGTTTGGCCAAATACTAAACTAGTTGCTGTTCCATAATATAGTCTAATGTAATACAATGTAATCATCTTCTACAATGTACTATCGATCAATCAGTTGAAAGGGGAGTTTCCTTAGGGTGTAGTCGGCCTTCAGACTATAAATAGATATTTTGGTAGAATTCCCTTCTCTTTCTCCACTCTGCGTTCTTCCCATTGCCTAACCTAAATCCATTGCATTGGAATATAAGCCTGAAGAGAGCTGCTTCCTGACCTATGGATTTAAGACTTGCCAGCCACACAATTGCAAGATCCAATCCCTTAAAATCTCTTTGTCTTTATCTATATCTATATATAGAGATCAATTGATCAATAGATAGATAGATATAGATATACATATATCTCACTAGTTCTGTTTCTCTAGAGAACCCTGATTAAGACAACTTACCAAATTTAATGTCATTAGATTGAAATAGCTGTCTACTTCATAGACCATGTGTCTCAAGAAAGTGAGGACTGCGTCTATCCTTCTCACTATTTTTTCCGTACTACCAGAATAGTGTTGGACGGAGAAAAAAAAGCTTAATAAATGTTTGATGTTCAAATTATTTGTTGAATTAACCAATTTAAGGATATACCTAACCTTTGTATCCTTAAAACCAGTGTCATCTGTTTATAACTGGCCAGGGATGAGGCTTCTCTCTGATTGGCTAAAACTACATGTTTGACATAGACCTCATACTGTTGGCCTAAGTGTTTGCACTAAACTCTGAGAAACATCTAATTGTAATAAATCCAAAATAAATGCAGCCTAAAGAGGAAAAGTTATAAGATTTTGTACATCAAAAGCTTTTTATGAATATAAAGTAGCTTGATGGCCATATGCACAATAAATTACTTGTCTTACTTCTATTACATGGTCCAAACTCCTGCTTTCACATCCATGGTGAACGTCCATCTAAAACTTGGGTCTGTATCTTGTTCCTCTTCCCTTCATAGCTACACTACAAACATCTTCTCTGTGAAGGCCTCCTTTGGCATCTCATCCTCAGTGGACTCTCCCTTTTCTGACTTTATATACTATTGAGTGTTTTATGTTTCCAAGGTTCTTTTCATATACTAAAAAAAAAAAAGTTGGTGTCAAGTCGATTTTGATTCATGGTGACCCTATGTGTGTCAGAGTAGAACTGTTCTACGTAGGGTTTTCAATGGCTGATGTTTCAGAACTAGGTCACCAGGCATTTCTTGTAAGGTGATTCTGGGTGAACTCAAACAGTCAAACTTTTGATTCGCAGCTGAGCATGTTAACTGTTTGCACCACCCAGGGACTCTATAGCTATAAAAACCAAATAAACCCATTGCTGATGAGCTGATTCCCCCACTCATAGTGACCCCACAGGACAGAGTAGAACTGCCCCATAGGGTTTCCAAGGAGCGGGTGGTGGATTCAAACGGCTGATTTTTCGGTTAACAGCCAAGCTCTTAACCACTGTGCCACCAAGGCTCTGTTTCTATATCTATATTAGCATTCTCTATCTCTCTCTTTATGTTTTAATATATAATATACACAAAACATATAGCACATTATATATATACATATATATAATAATAATAATATATATATATATATATACATATACATATTATATATACAGATACACACACATACATACATACTAAGCACCTGAGTGGGTGGCTCTTTGTGGCTCTAATGACTGACTGCTTATTAGAAGGATGAAGGCTGCTTTCACATAATAGTCCTGGAGAGAAGCTTTAACTCTTCAAATGTTGGCAGCAAAAGTAGGGCAAAGAATTGGTTCAACTGGAGAGGGTATATGTGTCTGGGTAACCTTTAGGGGTGGACTATACCATGAAAAGTGTCATCCATAGCCATGTCATTTCTGTCCTCCCTCACCTTGCCCTTGACTTCATTCCCAGTGGCTTCTGGATTTGTATTGTAACTGCAGAGCAGCACAGGTTCATCCATGAATCTTTCCCTAAACCCTCAGGGAGAATTAATTACTCCTTCCTCTGTACTCCTAAAACAATTAGTATTCGACCCTACCACAGCCATTATAATGTATTATAAGTATCTGTCTCCCATTAAACTTTGAGTTGCTTAAATGCACGGACAATGTCTTTGCTATCTTTTTATTCTTAGTGCCTTTCACATAACAGATGAATAAATGAAGAAGGATGAGTGCCAGACTTTGACCATACCCCACAACTATCTCCCTCTCTGTCTCTTTCTTTCCCTCTCCCTTCCTCTTTTCTCTCCCTCCCTCCCCCATCTACCTATCATCTGTCTATCTAAAGGCACTATTCTAAGTGTTTTATAAATACTAACTCATATGATCTCCTAATACCTTATTTTACAGAGGAGGAACCTTGAAGGACAGAGACATTAAATGACTGGACCAAGGTCACACACATGATAAGTGGCAGTACAAGGGATTCACACTCAGGAAATGCAACTGCAGAGTCCGTACTCTAAGTAACCTCACTGTGCTGTGCCTATCCCAGCCTGGATGTTGAGCACTGAAGCATTCTTCCTTCAGGATGTTGAGATCAGAAACCAAAAATAGTGGGGAACAAGATAAGCCATTTTGACTGGGACTAGCAGGAAACAGGATGTCTGTCGAAAGAGGTTTGTGTTGATGACTGGGGATCACAAGGATTCTCCTTGGAAAGCCATAGGAAATGGGGAGATTGACACAAAATGGGGCTTGGGAAGTGGAGGTACAGAGGTAAAGAGTGGAAGAGCTTCTGGGTTAGTCCTGCTTATAGCAGTGTCTGGATATACGAGTAGGGGCCATTTTCTCTGTCTTCATAGAATGTTTGTACCTTGACTTGCTCTCTTCCCTGAGAAAATGGTTAAGAATTTTGTTGTTATTGTTGTTAGGTGCTCTTGAGTCAGTTCTGACTCATAACAACCCTGTGTACAACAGAAAGAAACACTGCCCGGTCCTGCATCATCTTCACAATCGTTGCTATGTTTGAGCCCATTGTTGCAGCCCCTGTGCCAAACCATCTTGTTAAGGGTCTTACTCCTTTTCTCTGATCCTCTGCTTAATCAAGATGATGTCCTTTTCCAGGTACAGGTCCCTCCTGATAACATGTCCAAAGTTATGTGAGATGGAGTCTTGCCATCCTCACTTCTAAGGCACATTCTGGCTGTGCTTTTTCCAAGACGGATTTGTTCATTCTTCTGATAGTCCATGGTATATTCAGTATTCTTCGCCAATACCATAATTAGTTCTTCCTTATTCATTGTCCAGCTTTCCTATGTATATAATGCGATTGAAAACTCCATGGTTTGTTTGGGTCAGGTGAACCTTAGTCTTCAAGGTGACATCTTTGCTTTTTAACACTTTAAAGGGGTCTTTTGCAGCAGATCTGTCCAATGCAAGACATCATTTGATTTCTTGACTGCTATGTCCTTGGACGCTGATTGTGGACCAGGTAAAATGAAATCCTTGACAACGTCAATATTTTCTCCATTTATCATGATATTGCTTATTGGTCTAGTTGTGAGGATTTTGTTTTCTTTATGTCAAAGTGTAATTTACATGGAAGGCTGTAGTCTTTGATCTTCATCAGTAAGTTTGTTAAGTCCTCTTCATTTTCAACAACCAAGGTTGTGTTATCTGCATACTGCAGGTTGTTAATGAGTCTTCCTCCAATTCTGATGCCCTACTCTTCTTTATTATAGAGTCCAGCTTCTCGAAGTATTTGCTTAGCATACAGATTGACTAAGTATGGTGAAAGGATACAACCCTGAAGCTCACCTTTCCTGATTTTAAACCACACAGTACCCCCTTGTTCTGTTCGAACAACTGCCTCTTGGCCTATGTACAGATTCCACATGAGCATAATTAAGTGTTCTAGAATTCCTATTCTTTGCAATGTTTTCCATAATTTGTCATGATCACCACAGTCATGTGCTTTTGCATAGTCAATAAAACACAGGTAAATATCTTTCTGGTATTCTCTGCTTTCAGCCATATGATATCATCAATAATATCCCTTGTTCCATGTCCTCTTCTGAATCTGGCTTATATTTCTGAATTTCTGGCAGTTCCCTGTAGATGGACTGCTGCAACTCTTTTTTGAACTACCTTCTGTAAAATTTTACTTACATGTGATATTAATGATACTGTTAAATAATTTTCACATTCCCTTGGATCTCTTTTTTTTTGAATGGGCACAAATATGGATCTCTTCCAATCAGTTGGCCAGGTAGCTGTCTTCCAAATTTTTTGGCATAAATGAGTGGCCCTTCCAGGGTTGCATCTTTTGTTGAAACATCTCAATTGGTAGTCCATCAATTCCTGAGCGTTTTCTTTCCTTTTGGTTTTCTAACTCCAGGTCTAAGAATTAGACTTATTAATTCTGTTGTTAGATGTTGTCAACTTATGATGACCCTGACTCATGGTGACCCATGCACAACAGAACGACTCACTGCTCAGTCCTGCTCCATCCCACGATAGGTTGTGGATTAGTCTGTTGTGATCCATAGAGTTTTCATTGGCTGATTTTGGGAAGTAGATATCCAGGCCCTTCTCTCTAGTCTGTCTTAGTCTGGATGCTCTGCTGAAACCTATTCAGGATTCTGGCAACACACGGCCTCCACTGACAGACAAGTAGTGGCTGCACATGAGGTACAGTGGCTGGGAATTGAACCTCATGGATGGTGAGAATTCTACCACTGAACCACCAATGCCTTTTATTAATTCTGAGTGATTATAAATGAAAAGTACATCTTTATTATTGTTGTTTATTTTAAGAAATAATCCTTCATTTCACAAATATCTTCTGTGAATACTGCCAGAGACTGCCAGAAGCTTTGTTTTGGGCCAGTCCTGTGGTTTACCACATAAAATAGAGGGTCAAAAAAGCTGAAACCTCTGAGGTGTTGGCAATCCATCTTTTACAAACCTCCCATTGAATGATGGGCAGATACCCAAATTGGCCTGCACAATGACCCGAATATTTTCTGCTTCTCATTGCAAACTTAGAAAGGCAGAGGAGAAATTTACAGTTTCTGTTCTGAATCCATTGTAAAGTCCCCAGGAATGTGTGGCTTAAAAGCCCATTTGGTGCCTTAGAGAAGCATGGTGAACAGTTATATTTGACATTACTCATGCCCTTCGGGGAAATGCTCTTGTCCTTATTGGAGTAAAGTTCCTGGAGGGAACACTTTGCATTATGTATCTTTTCCTACTCACTCTGATTACTTTTCTTGAAGTTCTCTTGGGTTCTTCCCAATGAATCACAGGTCTTTAAACTCTCAGTGATGCTCTTCACTTGTAATACATGTGCTGTTCCAGCCTCATTGCTATAGTCATTCCCAGACTTAGAGAAAGGAACTGGTTAAGGCGTGATAATAGGTTGCTCACTGGTAGGCAGCAAGGAAAACATCTGAGTGAAAATGAATAGATTCAGGTCAAAGCAACTAATTGGCTGCAAGAACTCTAGCCTTCTATATAGGTAAGTCCCCATACTCATTTTGCTTAGGCCCAAGACATCCTCTTAAAATCAAGTGCTTAAGAAAGTGTGCTCCTTGTAACCTATTATTCACTTGACTCTGAGGGAATGACTTGAGCCTGGAGAAGAAAATCTCAATTCCAGACCAGCAGTTTCATTCTCTTTCTATTACAGTGAGATCTGTGAGAGCCAGAATTCGACAAGAATGCCTTATTTTTCCCGGTCTGACAAGTTTTCCACCTTTGACAGGATGCTGTCTTACAACTATTCTATTGCTTGTTTCAGCAGAAAATATTTGAGTTTTCCTTCTCTGACATGTTTCTGCCTTACACAGTTTCTGGCTTTTGCAGGGTTTACTGTTTCTTTTTTTCCCCTCTTTATTTCTTTTTGTCTTTTTCTCCCTGTTCTCCCACTCTCTTTCTCTCTTCCTCTTTCACTTCTCTTTCTCTCTTTCTGTTTCTCTTAATCTCAAGAACTTCCCAGCACTGTCCAATAGACTTTTCTGCAGTACTGGAAATGGTCTATATTTGCACAGTATAAAGCAGCAGCCACTAACTATATGTGGCTACTGAGACCTTGAAATGTGGCTAGTACAACAGAGGAACTGATTTTTTGGTCTAACTTTAAGTTAATTTAAGCCTGAATAGCCACATGTAGCTAACGGGCACTTAGTTGGCCAGTGCGGCTTTAGACCAATTATTTATCTCTGATATTCTCTGCATTATCCAGGTGCTGGTGACAGAGTTGTTATCCTCTTTGATTACTCTCTTCTTTTCTTTTTAAATAATAACTTAGCGTCCAGGAAAGTTGGTCTTGCTTACAAAATTTGGTTCCAGTCTCTTGTGAACATTTTCCATCAACTTTAGAGGGCTTTCGGGGAAAGAGAGCACTTGGTGTCTCCTCTGAGGACAGTATGCTCCTCTTGGGTTGCCTGGAGACCAGATATTCTCTAGCTAGGGATGCAGGGCCCCCTGGTGTGATGGGAGTCAGATGGGGCTCATTTGCAAGGCATGGGAGCAGGTGTGTTTGAAAATTTCATGAGTGAAGGCAGAGGTCAGCAACCTCTTTGACCATCTACAGGAATAAACAATGTTGTTACAAGGGGCTTGAGCCAGGGGAGACAAGAAGAAAAGGGAAAGGAGGAGTTAAAAGAGAGGTAGTCAGGAAGGAGAAGGAAGATAAAAAGGAGAAGGGTGGAGTAGGAATGCCTGTATTAAGAGCAGGGATGTTATTAACAGTGCTCCCAGTCACAGGTTGTCCACTCCCAGGAAGCCAGACTCTTTTACCAGAAAACCTTTAATCAACCACAGATGGGAGTGGCTCAGGATATGGTGAGGGGTTCGGGTTGAGGAGTGGGCAGTCAGTTAAATGTAAATATATTCTGAGTCTAACTGAATTCAACCCCAAGTAAGTTTAATGCTGCCCTCAGGTAGACTGGCCACTATTTTGTGTCCTTCTCTTCCTACTTAACCCTTTTCTTCTGGCTACCATTTTTTTTCGCCTTTTCAGCTCAACAAATATGCAAATATGACCTCAATGCCTGGTAACCACTTTGTCTTTTGGTCAGCATCTGTCCTGATTAGAAAAAGGAAAGTATTTCAACACCAGGACACTAATGAAAGCAAATACAGTTCTTATAAGTCAGAAATTCTGCTAAATCACAGACTTTTTTCCTGAGCAGTTTGCTTACAATCCTGGAACCGTGTTCCTTATATCTGGGAAATCTATTTTACATTGACTTCTTGTATTTGTTACATTTTATATTGACTGGCTCTGCTGTATTTTAAATGTATTTGTGTCTAGACTTGTGGGACTTTAGCTACAGCCAATTTCTACATTATTAAGAGGACTATTTTGAGTGGCCCCTGTGAATAAACCTAATTTTCCCCTCTGATTAGTGCTTAATTTGAAATTGTTTGTCCAATGATGAAATCTTTCTTGAGTTTCACTTCCAGATTCCAGTTTCCATTCCCAGAGGTTGCTTTTGATTACATAAATGCTTTCAGAGTGATTATGTGGGCAAAATTGTATATTAGGTAGTTTTGGTGCTTTCTGTAAAAAATCATCTTGTTCAGAAAGAAGGGCTGGGAATTAGGTTTGGAGGTTTTAGGTACTTTACAATTACATGACTCCTCCTTCTATTTAATGCAAAAATGAACCCAGCGTTTACAACCCTCCATAATTTTGCCATCCAGCCTTTGATTGGAGACTCACTTCTCTTTGCGGCTCCACATTTCACTGCAGAATGATTTTTCTAGGTATACACAGACTTGTCAGAATACAGTTTCCTGAATCTTTCACTTTCTCTCTCTGTTTTTGTTTTTGTTTTTTTTCTTGTTTTCCCTATCTTCAATTTTTGTAGCAAATACTTGTGAGGTGGGGAGCAAGATACTAATGTTGTTAGGTGTCGTGGAGTCAGTTCCGACTCATAGAGGCCCTTTGTACAACAGAAGGAAACACTGCCCGGTCCTGCGCCATCCTCACAATCATTATTATGCTTGAGCCCGTTGTTGCGGCCACTGTGTCAATCCATCTCGTTGAGGGTCCTGTTTTTCGCTGACCCTCTATTTTACCAAGCATGATGTCCTTCTCCAGGGACTAATCCCTCCTGATTAACATGTCCAAAAACACCAATGCTATCTCTCAAAATCTCTTCTAAAAGTCAGACCGTATGACTTCTTTATGGTCCAATGCTTGCACCTATTAATCTCCATAAATACACTTTTCTGGCTTTTGGCCTAACACAGGTGGCCAGGCTCCAACCTGGTTAAACTGGAGATGGGCTCAACAAATGACATGCAGATCCATTCACTTCTCCAGAATGTTTTCTAGACGTACACGTGCAGCTTGTCAGAATATAGTTTTCTGTATCCCTCTTTTTTTTATTATCTTCAATTTTTATAATTTCTCTCATTTTCCATAAATCCCAAAGAATTACCAACAGCCAGCCCAAGGATTATATCTGCAAATACTCAGTATTATGAGATGTTATCATCATGTCCAAGAGATGCCAGTGGCAATTTTTACTCTTACCAGTAATATTGTTACTGTTGTTGTTAGTGGGTATCGAGTTGGCTCCGACTCATGACAACCTTGCATATAACAGAACAAAACATTGCCTGGTCCTGCACCATCTTTGTGATCATGGTATGTTTGAGTCCATTAATTGTGTCCATAATATTAGGTAATATTTATTAAACCATTTATCATATTTCAGGTAACACATTTAGATATTATCTCCTTTATACATTACAACATTATATGAGGTAGGTCATAGTATTTTCCTCATTTTAGAGAAGGGGAGACTGAGGCAGAGGGGTTCAGCAACTTGACTAAGCCCACACAGCTGGGTAATGGGAGAGCTGAGAATGATAATCACCTGTTTGCTCTTAATCATGTCTCTACTTGGAGGATCAAATTCTAAGACTGAGAAAATGGAATCAAGGTAAGATTTAAGCAGGAAGGCTACAGGGAGGCAGTCAGTTTTACATATTTTGAAATCATCCTTTAAGGAATAATTCAAATGACTGCTTTTCCATTTTTTCTCCATGAAGACTTTGCCAATAGCGAAACCTAACATGGGCTGTCATTGTATCAATTCACATTGACATCACAAACACTCCAAAAACAGTTGATGCATCAGCTCAAAGGAACGTTCTTCCGTAATCAATTAAATTCATGGCACTTGATTATTCAATTCTAGCAAAGAAACAACTTAAAAAGTCTGTTTGCAACAATTTGTTTTGCAATTTTCAGGACCTGTAAAATGACCTCCTGAAGACCTGAATGTGTAAGAGATTTTTCCAGTGTTGTCTGAGGACAATATGGCAAAAAACAAAACAAAAACAAATAAAACCCCACTTACATCTTAATGACATCCACCTGAAATATACACTCTTCATTCATCCAGCTTTAGTCTACATGTTATAGCTGTTATGAGATCCAGTTTATGCTGTCAATGACAGATAAAGGGGTTTGAAGCTCATGGAACTGGACCAAAACTGTGACTATACCACTTCCTTGCCATGTATACATTAGCAAGTTACCTTCCGTTGCCGTACAGTCATTTCCAACTATGGAAACCTCATGTTTGTCAGAGCAGCACTGCACTCCATAGGGTTTTCAATGGCTGATTTTTTGAAGTAAATTACCAGGCCTATCTTCCAGTGCACTTCTGGGTGGACTCAAACCACCAACCTTTCGTTTAGCAACCAAGAACTTTAAACTTTTGGACAATCCAGGGACTCCAGCTCATTACCTACACTCCCTCCCTAAATTTCAGTCACCTCAACTTTAAATAGGAAGGTAATGTTTGTCTCACAGGTGGATGTGAGAAATAAATGAATGAGCATAAAACATCTGGTACATTACTGAGATTACAATTTTTTACTTCCATTCTACCTTTTCTTTCATTCTCATTCTCTCAGACCCTCAGCAGGGTTCTCTGTCCTTGTTTCAGCTGGCCACGTGTGGACATGAAGAACCATGATAACAGCCACAGAAGTTGACTGAAACTTGACTCAAAACCACTTTAAAGTAAAATGCCAGTTTATGTTTCTGTTGAGGGGAGAGGTAACTTACACTACACAGGTAATATGATTTCAGGCCTCCACCTACACAGGTTTGTGTTTAGGATTCCAGAAGATAATTTTGTTTGTCCAGTTCACTCAGAGCCAAGGTTAAAAACAAAACAAACAAACAAACAAAAAAACCAGTTACCACTAAGTGGGATTCCAACTCATGGCAAGCCCACGTATGTCAGAGTAGAATTGTGCTCCATAGGGTTTTAGTGGCTGTGATGTTTCAGAAGTAGATGGCCAGTACTTTCTTCCAAGTCACATCTGGTAGATTTGAACTGCCAATCTTTTAGTTAGCAGCCAGAGGTTTAACTGTTTGCACCACCCAGGAACTACTGTTGAGTCAGAGCCATGGTTAAGACAGGTAATTACCTCCAGGTTTTCTAACTTCTTTGTTTGTTTGTTTTTCAAGTTTACCTTCTGTATCTGTTTCATTTCTAGGGCCTTGGCTTTATTTTTGAGTCTCTGATCTGATCATCCTCCGTAGGCAGGTCCTAGGCTATCCCCCAACCAAGGTTTTTTGGTCAGTTAAAATTTATCTCTAGGCCATCAGGATTGGCAGGTACTCAAAGGCAGATGCCTTTTGCTTCAGCGCCTGCATTCTTCTCTGAATCCTTGTTTTTAGATTTTCCGTCTCAGAGGATTTCCCTTAATTTCCAGGCAGAAAGTCAATTAATTTAAAAACATTCTATAAAATACATTTTCTTCCACATTTGTAGATACTTTCAACTGTTTTCTGTATTTTTGGGTATAGAATTCCTGTTCCACAGATTATTTCTAATCTTTCTCAATGAAATGCCAAGAAAAGCAAGGAAATCCCCTTTCTGTGCTCTAAATAATGGCGTCAAGTATATAGGCTTCCAGGTCGCACAGACTAGTTTGACCTTCACTTACAGTGTGAGGATAATCTAACTCAAAAGAGTTGTTGTAAAGACTAAATATAAAACAGACAGCACAATGCCTAGCACAGTAGGAACTTAAACATTCCCTCCCTTTCTCCTTTCCCTCCCCTCTCAGCTGCCCAAAGTGACTGCTTATAGCTGATTGACATAAAAATGACTACCAACTCCAATTTCAGCCCTGATGCAGGAGGCAACAAACAAAAACAAAACCAAGCAAAACCAAAGATGACACCTGGATTCTTTCTTTTTTTAAACTCACACTGGAGCCCAAACATCGTAAGCCATCCAGATGGTGAGGGCGAGAAAACAGAAATTAATCACTTATTTGTACTACAGTTGGAGGATTTAAAAATCTTTGGGGAAGATGTTCAAAAACTTCACTCCAATTAACCGTACGTACCCTGTTAAGTGTGCCTGTCCACAGATCAGAAGCCAAGGGATGGATTTCAAGGGTGAGAGAGAAAGATCACCGGAAGACACCTAATTCTGCAATCATTTCCCCAGAATGGAGAAGTCCCCAGGGAGAAAAGTGAAGCAGCTCTAACAGACCAAATGGATCAACATGCATCTGGGATACAATATAATTCTTGTCAGAAAGTGTTGAAATGAGGACAACCTTCTGATATGATTTTAAAGGTTATATTTGAACTGTGTGATCCCTCTCTGAATTTGATCTGATAACTGAAACAGATTATCATGTGTCCATGTTCATAGTCCCTGCAGAATCCTCAATAGACCATTTAGAATCCATTTCTGCTCTCTAACATTGTTTTTTATCCCTTGAACAAAAAAGGAAAATGGTATTTCTTCTTGTCAATGGACATCAAATAAAATGTGCAGTGATTCTGGTGGAACCTCTGAGAATTAAGAGATTTTTAACAATGCTAAATATTGCCAAGAAGTACAATTTTAAAATGTCTTTGTGACCTTTCTTGCTAAATTGGAAATGAAAAAATAAAAGACAAGCCCATTTTTTCCTTAAAGTGGAAAACTCTCATTAACAGACCAACAGAATGAGGAAGAAGGAAAGCACAGAGGTGGGAACAAATGGGAACATAACTCTTACTTCATTTGCTCTTCGTGAAACATCCCCAGATACTTCAACTTGTCTTTCCCTGATGCTGATTTCTTGATTTTCTAAATCATAATGCTAAGCAGTGCCATTTGCCAAAATTAATAATCACTGGGAAAGAATGTTAGTGGATTTGGATTTGGATTTTCATAGTAGCTTCCCAACTAATATTGTGAATGAAACTTCATAAAATTTGTAACTAGTCACAAAATGAGTCCTCCTGATAGGTAGTACACACCTCTTTCCTGGTTTGTGGCGTCTAGGAAAAATATCATCCTACTGGCTTTGAAGGCAGCCCTGGCGGCACAATGGTTAAAGCGCTGGGCTGCTAACCTAAAGTTCGGCAGTTCTAAGCCACCAGCTGCTCTGCAGGAGAAAGATGTGACAGCCTTGGAAACCCTATGGGGCAGTTCTACTCTGTCTTGTAGGGTTGCTATGAGTCAGAATTGACTCAGTGGCAACAGGTTACTACAGGTTACTGTCTTTGAAATTCCAGTGGTGTGTGTGTGTGTGTGTGTGTGTGTGTATTCTTATATACCTAAGCATCACCTGGGGATCTTGTTAAAATGTATATTTTGATTCCATATATCTGTGGTAGAAATGCAAATTCTCAGCAGCGGTCGAACGGGAATGAACAGGTTTGAAGACTTGTTTTCCATACAAGCAGCTATTTTACCTTATTTGGTGTACGAATGAAAATGCTGATAATGTTGAATGACCCCCCCCCATGAAAGTTTTATAGAGAAAGTTTTATAAAGATCTCTGAAATAGACATTAACCTGCTTATATGTAAGTTGATCAGTACATTGAGATGTGTAGATCATATTTGCTCCGAAATTGCTTTAAAATTTATTTGTCTTTATCACAGTCCTAAAGAGTGGATTGAAAGAGTCAAAATGAAAATAAAAGACACTATTGAAAAGAAAATCAGTGATGATCTATCACAAATGAAACAGCATTGTTCCTTGGTTATTTTTAGATTTCACCGAAATTTCTTTTATAAGAATATCTTATGTACTCAAGTGTGTTATTTATAAATGCCTCTGACAAGAGTTATTCAAGTCCATATTTCTGTGATTTTCTGTCTTATATTAGCTGGGAGGCATAAGAGGTGGCCCATGTATTTGATAATGGGGCTTAAAAGCTTTCTAAGAGTAAGCAAGGAATCTTATAATTGGTTTTATTATTCTTTATGATTGAGTACCCTAAAACTATTTTTAAAAATCAAGAAAATTTATAACTACATTTCAGAATGTTCTCTTAAAAGATG
This sequence comes from Trichechus manatus latirostris, assembly GCF_000243295.1. Classification (NCBI taxonomy): domain Eukaryota; kingdom Metazoa; phylum Chordata; class Mammalia; order Sirenia; family Trichechidae; genus Trichechus; species Trichechus manatus. The sequence goes on from NW_004443979.1 coordinate 16,420,318, forward strand.
AAGTATCAAATCACTGAGAGTCAATGGGAGTTGGGGAGGAAGAGCTCAAAAAAACTCAAGTATTTCCTCCAAAACAAGATGTTTTTCTTTCTTGACTTTAAAACTGTCTGTTGCTTGAAAGAGTGTCTCATACATGAAAATATTCTGCTTTATGTTCAAAAGTTATTCATGAAAATTGGCTTGAAGGTCGGGAATTCTCAGTCAGAGGGATGTATAGACTTTTTACTCAAACTGTTTAAATTTTATAAAGAATATTGATATGGAAAAAAATTCAACTGCAAGCCTCTTCAGCAATTCCATGTGTTTTTCTACCTGAGCTTAGATTTTGCAGAAAGTGATGCAAAGCCAAAAGCCATTTTGGAAGAAGTTCCTAAAATTGCAAGAAGAGAAAATACTCAGCTAAGCAGAATTTTTTTCTCAGCCCCAAACAAAGAAATCCAGCCAAATCCTCGTTTTATTTCTACCCTGGAGATATAACTGTGGCCCCAAGGCTGCTGCATATCTCTCTGGATGTCTTAGAATGTAGTACAAAATGTAAAACGCTTGCGGTAGTAGAAAGCATACTAGATTTGGTGGCAGAAAATGTGCATCCCTGTGATTCTTCTAATAATAGCTGTGAGATGTGGGGGAACCACTTAATGTTCTGTGTCTTAGTTTACATTGGAAATAGGAAGGTTATTGTAGATGATTTACAGAATCACTTCTGGCACCACCACAGTGGATTCTATAAATCAAAGGGGGGAAAAAGGTAGAAGGATGTTTGCATTTCTCTCTCAGTCTATCATGATATATATATAAATGAGGAGAAAATCTAAGTGGATAATAGAAAATTTAGCCTTCAGAATTTACTAAACTACTACTCCCCCCATGTGAGGTAGAATTTTCACCTTCCATGCAGTAGACTGGTATTTGATTCCTGGCTGATGCACCTCATGCGAAGCCACCACCTGTGTCATTGGAGGCTTACATGTTGCTTTGATGCTGAACAAATTTCAGCAGAGCTTCTAGACTAAAACTAGGGAGAAAAGCCTGGCAATCTACTTCCAAAACTCAGTCAATGAAAACCCTAGGGATCATAACAGATTTCCAACCAACCAGGAGGGTGGAGAAGGACCAGGAAAAGTATTGTTGCATGGGGTCCCCATGAGTTGGGAGCTGATTCCACAGCAGCTAACAGCAACTCCCCCTGTAGTCTGTTTATGATGTTTTCTCTTTAATTTTGTTTCCTTAAATATTTTTTTTTGTAGTCACATTAAGATAATTTTTTTTTCTTTTAAATTCATATCATCATACAGGCCAAACAGGCTGATGTTGTCTACTCCACCATGCATGTCAATTTCCCTTAAGGAAAATAACAACTGTACATTTTTTGAAAGTCATTCACTCATTCACTCTCTAAAAGAAGTATATGAATAAGACATGCAGATATGTTGAGGGGAGAATATTGCAGCAGAGAAAACTACAAGGAGTGTGCTTGGTGTATTTCAGGAATAGTAAGGAGACAAGTCTGGGAATGAATGTTAGTAGGAGATAAGGTTGATGGGAGGGCAAGGGTCAGATCATATAGGTACTTTTAGGCCACAGTAAAGATTTTAGATTTAACTCTAAGCCATCAAAGTGTCAAACTATATCTGATTTCCATTCTAAAGGAATGATTCTGGCTGCTGTGTCAAGGATAGACTCTAGAGAGAAACAGTGGACATTCTGAGACCTATTAAGAAACTATTACCATCATCCAGAGAGAAATAATGGTGACTTGGCCTAAAACTGTAGTAATGGAGGTCACAAGAAATGGTCAGATTCCAGATATATTTGGAAGGTTAATTCTTCAAGTAGAGAAAAGAAAAATAAACCCAAATCTGCTCTAAAGTGGGAAATGTCTCAAACCAGGCCTGGGCAGAAACTTGTTGAATGACCTGTGGGGTAAAGGCTTGTGACACAGCCATCCTTGGACACTCTGAGCCATGAGCTCTTCGCTGATGCACATTTGGTCCATACCCTTTTGATGTGCCTCATTCGACCCATTTCTTCCTCCAACTCACAGTGTTCCTGCCAATTCAGCTGGGATTCCCAAAATCAAAGAGAAAACTGAAAAAACTAAAATGCTGTTTGAAATGGTAAAACTATGCTTAGACTTGTATACTCCAGAATAATCCCTAGTAAATAGCTGGAGAGGAGGGAGTGCCATATCCTCTTTGATATTCAGAGTGAATCCTTTTTATTCTTATTCTATTATTCCTCTAATGGCTACAAGAAGCACTACCATAAAGAAACATGTACTTTTTTAACCTAGCTTTTTTCCTACTTACCAAAAAACAAAACCCATTGCCGTCGAGTTGATTCTGAGTCATAGCGACCCTATCAGACAGAGTAAAACTGCCCCATAGAGTTTCCAAGAAGTAGCTGGTACATTCAAACAGCCTGACTTTTTGGTTAACAGCCAAATGTTTAACCACTGCACCACCAGGGCTCCTTTTTTTCCCCAACTTTTTTTTTTTTATTTTCCTACTTTATGTGATCAAAAATCCACATTTCCCATAATTCCCTTTATTAACCTAAAGAGCTAAGATTACATAGAATTGATATTGAGAAGCTTGGGCTTAGACAATCAATGCAATATGTGTTAAAAATATTTTTGGTTTATTGGGTGCCCTGGACATCACCAAATGACCCTTAGTGAGAAAACTTGCATATTGGTAGAGTGAATAAATCTTACAACATTGACATTGACTCAAGTTTTATAACAACCATGAAATGAAAAGTATACTGTAATAAAGTAACAAAACTAAATGTAGTTTAGTGTCTTTTCCAAAAGATACTTCCTTAATATTGAAGCAATGCATACTTTTGAAGTACATTAAAATCAAATTTTTATTATGCAAATATAGATGCTCTCTAAAATTAACGTAGCTCAATTACATCATTAGATATCAGAAAGGGATTTGAAAGAGTAGGCTGGAAATAATTCTTTTGAATGTCACATAAATTTTCTTTGCAGTTAATCTCTGAAAAGAGAGAAAAAAATTCTCTCTACTCAGGCATAGAACAGAAGCATTAACAATGGAAAGGTCAGTGCATAATGATGCAAGAGAGAAAAGGCCTAAAAGTGCCATATTGATGACATGAAATGGGGAAAGTTACATAGACATATTAATCAATCAATCCGTAATTTAAGACCTTTAGGTAACTTGCTAAAAATCTTCTTTATTATTTAATATCAAAGAAATGCTAATCAATAAATCCCATCTGTGGGGAGAAAAACCCTTAACAACTGTGTTTTTCGATTCAATTCCTTTTAGCTCCCTGTAATGCAGGTAATGACTGACTTCTAGTTATCCTACTAGTGATTAGACAGCCATCTTGTTCTCATTATGATTTGCCTCCACTAGTTTAGAAAAGAGTTGATTATACAAACTCCACAAAGGAAAATTGTGTATCCATTAAAATTCATGTTTAGAAAGAGATGAGGAAATGATCATGGTAAAATGATGGTAAAATAGTAGGATATAGAATGTATGCATATAGAATGTATAGTACGTAGAATGTGATCCACATTTTGTAGAAATAAATACATGTGTGTAAATGCAAAGACTTGAAGAAACTCTATTAAGGGGGAAACAGTGGTTATCTTTGGAAGATGAAATGCATTTGGAAAGTGCATTTTTATCTGCTTTACTGATTTCACAAGTGTAGTGGTATTTAAGATTTGAAGTGATATGGCTCACACCAGCAATAAGAGTTTTTTTTCCTTCTTTGCCTCATTCTTGTAATTTACTTGTTGACTATTTTACTTGCTCTATTAATTTATATATGTATCATAAAGGCAAGTAGGAGCTAGAAGAAAAAGAAAAATGAAGAAGCAGAAAAGGTTAAGTTAACCATTGGATAGAATCAAGCCTTTAAAGAGATATCTGGAAGGACAATGCATTTGATTGCCTATGAGACTGCTAGTATTTACATAAAGATTTTATGAGATAATAGAGTACATTTAGATACAGGGAAGAGGAAGGAAGTCACACTCATTCACTGATTCACTCACTAATTCGTTCATTTATTCAACAAACATTTCTGAGCACCAAATAAACTGGGGAGCCATGGACTGGGGAGTCACTGATAAATAAGATATGGTGCCTGCCTTCAAGGAATTTATGGCTGAGTTTTGGAAACACCCAAGCCCATTGCTGTCGAGTCAGTTTTGACGCATAGCAACCCTGTAGGACAGAGAAGAGCTGCCCCACAGGGTTTCCAAGTCTGTAATCTTTATGGAAGCAGACTGCCATATCTTTCTCCTGTGGAGCAGCTGGTGAGTTCAAATCATTGATCTTTGGGTTACTAGCCGAATATGAAGAATATGCTAAGTCATTAATACATACTGGGTAAATTGGTAACTCAAGTTGCATGAGGATGTCATAGCTTGTTCTGGGTCCTGATCAGTTAGTAGGAATTTACCAGATTGATGATGGGAGGGAAAGACTTTTGTGGTAAGGAATTTTAAAAAAAAAAAAAAATCCCTTGCCGTTGAATGGATTCTGACTCATAGTTGACCCTATATGACAGAGTAGAACTGTCCCATTGGGTTTCCAAGGCTGTAATCCTTATGGTAGCAACTGCCACATCTTTCTCCTATGGAGTGACTGGTGGATTCCAACCGTAGACCTTTTGGTTAGCAGGCAAGTGCTTAACCACTGCACCACCAGGGATCTAGTAGAGAGTTTACCAGTGAAAAATCTCAAGCAGTAAAATGTTAGGTGGTTTAGAATTTGGCTGGAATCAAGGGGCAAGTTTGAGAGAATCTTCAGAAGTGAAATCATAAAAGTAGATAGAACCCAGATGAAGATTTTCATATCATGTTGTCCTGGATTGAATTGTGTCCCCCAAAAAATGTGTGTAGCACCTTGGCTACATCATGATTCCCAGTATTGTATGATTGTGTTATCTGATGTGATTTCCTTATGTGTTGTAAACTCTACTACTACGAGGAGATTATATGTGATCTCCTCATGTGTTATAAATTCTATCACTGTGATGAGGTTATACTGATGAGGTTGACAAGGTTAGTGTCTTTAATGCAAACTCGTTTGAGATATAAAAGAGAGAAGTGAGTAGAGACACATGGGAACCTCATACCACCAAGAAAGCAGTACCGGGAGCAGAGCATGTCCTTTGGACCTGAGGTTCCAGTGCAGAGAAGCTTCCAGACCAAAGGAAGATTGATGACACAGACCTTCCTCCAGAGCCAACGGAGAAAGCGTTTCCCTGGAGCTGATGCCTTGAAGTTGGACTTGTAGCCTACTGGACTGTGAGAGAATAAATTTCTCTTTGTAAAGCCATCCACTTGTGGTATTTCTGTTGGAGTAGCACTAGATGACTGAGACACATGTTAAGTTGCTTGGAGTTTATCTTATAGGCAATGGGGTAGCACTGAACAAAATCAGTGGCATGCAGAATATTTGTATGGCTTCACTTTAGAAGGATCTCCATGGTGGAAATGTGGAGACCATACTGAAGAGGGTAGAGATGAGTCAGGAAGAACAAAATATCACAATATTCCAGTAAAGTGATAATGAAGGCTGGATTACGACAGTGAGGGAGGGATGGAAGGAAGGGAGAAGATGTATCAGAGATGCAGGAGGCAGTGATTAAGAACATGAATTGATAAATGAGAGTGCATGCTACACAGATCTTCGCTTCAAGACCAAAGCATTCATCTCCCAGGCTGGCAGAGATGTCAGTCATTTACAGTTCACAGTGAGTAATTTCCTTGGAATTGACCTCTGTAAAAGGGAGTTGCCTCACTCAAGGTTACATTCTCCCACCCCAAGGGCAGCCTGCATCCCATGACTGTTTCATATGCAGTACAAAGGCTCATCCATCTTGCGTCAATTTGGGAAAATTATGAAGAGCAATCCCAGTTCCAGACCAAAGGTTAGATCTTAATTTGCGAATATACCTCAGTTCATACCTCCCTCTGCCCAGATATGCTTCCCTCACTCCCTCAGTTATTATTTGAAAGATCATTACTTACTAAACTTCCTGGATATGAATCTCCATCTCAGAATCAATTTCCCGTGGACCCTGACTCAAGACGATTGGTGACAGGAGTGGTCCTAGAAATTGATTCAAAAATGGGATTTGGGGGCTGGATCACCTATTGTTTGCAACAGGTATCCATTATTTGTGGTAGGTAGAGCTCCATAAGTGGTTTGCAATTAGCTGCTAACCTAAAGGTTGGTGGATTGAACCCACCCAGCAGCAATGCAGAAGAAAGGCCTGGTGCTCTGCTTCTATAAAAATTACAGCCAAGAAAACCCTATGGAGCAGTTCTATTTAGTAACATAGATAACTGGTTTGGTTTAGAGCTCTTATAGCCTTTGGCATGCTATAGTGGTGGGATTGTTAAAAACTTACACTGTACTGGTGAACAGCAATGGCATACTGATGAAAGGGTATCAATCGACAAGTGCAGTATCTCAATCATTTGCGAGATCCTAGGGTAGTAAGGAAGAGCCCTGGTGGTGCAGTGGTTAAGAGCTTGGCTGCTAACCAAAAGGTCAGCAGTTTGAATCCACCAGCCACTCCTTGGAAACTCTATGGGGCAGTTCTACCCTGTCCTATAGGGTCACTATGAGTAGGCATTGACTCGATGGCAACGGGTTTAATAACTTACAAGGACATTGGGATCCCATGGATGTTGACTTAACACTCTAAAAGCATGGGAGAAAGACAATGAAAGAGTAAAGGTGATTAATTACCAATTCAAAGCAAAGTGTGAAAGTCAAAGGGCCTCTCTGGCAGTATATAAACAGATTTTCATTTCCTATAGTCTGAGAGGGAAACCCTGGTGGAGTAGTGGTTAAGAGCTGTGGCTGCTAACCAAAAGGCTGGCAGTTCAAATCC
>NW_004443979.1:16435995-16511719 GCF_000243295.1 Trichechus manatus latirostris
TGTTAACCAATGTCATAAAACAGCATGTGTGTTACTGTTACATGAGAAACTATCTGTTCTGTAAGCCTTCACCTGAAGTACAATAAAATATTTAAAAAAAAAAAATTGAAAAAAATAAAATAGTCTGAGGGGATAAAAAGCTGAGAGTTAGGCACAGGACTCAATTATAAGGATAGTGGAACTCCAGATAATGTTGGTTTGCAATATTAACAATTTTACTATGTCCAATTTAGGGCTCTGGTTGGGAAAGAGTGGGACTCTAAGATATAGGATGGGAATATCATCTTTTGACACAAACGCCCTAAAAACCCAGATCCCCTTGAAACTCTGAATCTGTAAAAGTAACCCAGCCCTTGCTTGGAGATGATGCAGAGGTGCCTGTCTTGCAAGTTAGTGTGTACTAACACAGGACATATCCCACCTACCATCCTGGCTTCAGACCAATAACTAGGGTAGTCACAAATAACTTGGCCAGCGAGGTGCTGGGTCTGCTAAAGGAGGAAAGGGACTACCCCAAAGAAACTTCAAGACCTAGCCAACATATTCTAGAAAAATCTGGAAGACTATGTAGGGAGTATTAGCAAAACATTGGAAACAATTCAAATGTCCATCAATGGATGAATGGATATGTAAAATAATGGTATATCTAGTTAGTGGAATACCACACAGCATTAAAGAAGAATAAACTATCAATACATGCTACAAAATGGATGACTCTCAAAATAATTACACTGAATGAAAGAAGCCAGGCAAAAAAGGTATATATGCTGTATGATTCCATTTATATATGTTTACGGAAAATGTAAACTAATTGATAGTGACAGAATGTAGTGATTCCCTGGAGATTACAAGGGGCACAGTACACTTTTGTGGATGATGAATATGTTCATTATCTTGATTGTGATAATAATTTTATGGGCTCCTTCTTGTGACCCCTCTCTGTCATGTCTCTGCTTCCTGAACTGAGACTGTGAGGACTTCTCTGTCTTCCACCACATCTGGGAACTCCTGGAAGGCTGGAACCAACTTGGACTCATCTTGGTATCCCATGGACCCCGCATAGAATGAGGCCTTCAGGACAAATTTCAACTACTGTTTCCCCATTTCCTCTGTGATGAAGTTCTGACCTTTTTGATAGCCCTGATTTAAAAAAAAAAAAAAAAAGCCAGTTAGGGTTCTTTTTCTGTGTTCTCCTGATTAGAAAGCAGGAAGAAGACTCATGAATAAGACTAGCATTCCTGTATAGAGCTCCTGAGAAGTGGTGGGTGTTGGATACCTGAGACTCCTCCTGGTGGTGAAGAACCATCATGGAGCCTATTTTTGATTTATCAAAAAGGTAAAAAAGTTAGCTTAGTCTCCAAGACAAGTAGTGCTGGTATGTCCTTGGGGCCTTCTTTAGTTTTAAACTCTCTAATCTCATTGTTCACAGTCTTCTATATGCTTACCCTACTCCAGCCACAAAACCTCCTTCTATTTCTCTAATTGAATACTCCCATTGCTCAGGATCTTTAAAACTTTTGTTCCTTCTATCTGATGGAATTTGGATTGGCTAAAATAGACCACACACATAGAGACACACACATTCTCTGGAATGTTAAATTAAGTTCGGAATTAACAGATATGTCAAGTATGTAAAGTTGGCAGTGAGTGTAACCTAGATCAAACACAGATGCTGCATATCTCCACATAGCTTCCCTTGGCTTCCAGAGATCTTTATGGGGACACATAGATGCCAGTAAAACTGTCTCTATGGTGTATTCTCTATCTAGCCTGGTAAGGAAAGCATTGATTTTTCTACTCATCATCCTTTTATACATGGTTGCTATATTATCATTCCAGAAGAACTTGAACTACCAACCCAGGTATATGTATATTTAAGACAAAATGTATAGACACTATGGTGCCTTTATAATTGCTCATATATTGCTATAAAATCCAATTTCTAAGAGTACCAGTCATTGCCCAAACTCATAGTGATTTCTACTTTAAAATACACACATTATTACACATTCATATATGCACACACACGCATATGTACAACACACATTTATTTATATAGTTAAAATATGTTTATCGTAATGTTTAAAGACAAACTGGATTGAATCCTGGTTCTACTTCTAAGTAGCTATGTGAACATAAGGAAGTTACTTAACTTCTCTGTCTCTCAGGTTTTTTTTTTTAATAGAGTTTATATGAGGATTAAACATTGTCTGGTACTTAGTAACATTATGTAGTATTAGTTGTTATTATAGTTATCATTCTACTATGTGATGATACAGTGAATAAAGAAAATCAAATGAAAACAATAGTAAAGATTAAAGATGTCAACAAATACATGTACCTCCTTTATCCCAATTTCTGCAACAGATGCTTCCTCTCTTAATCTCAATAGGGAACAGATTTCACAGCGCAGAAGCATAATTACAGAAAACGCTGGCTCCTGTGGTCACAAAGTTATACTTGGGGCACGCTGAGTAACTGCCAATTCAGACCTCAGTGGGTGACTGGGGCATATGGTGATAAAGGATCAGTCAAGAGTACACTGCAATGTTCAATAAATGCCAGCAGCTTTGTGAAATTAAAAGCAGAGGTCATCATGCTGCCTCCATCAAGGAGAAGCAACAAATATAATGTATAGCCAAACAAATATGTCTAATTTCTTCTTTCCTCTTTTCCTTCCCTCCTCCTGGAAAACTACATTAAGTATGTATCGAGTACCTATCATGTGACAGACATTGGGCTAGGTTGTTGTTGTTGCCGTCTAGTCAATTCTGACTCATGGTGACCCCGTGTGTGCAGAGTAGAACTACTCCACAGGGTTCTCAAGGCTGCATGAAGATGTCATAGCTTGTTCTGGGTCCCGATCAGTTAGTAGGAATTTACCAGATTGATGATGGGAGGGAAAGACTTTTGTGGTAAAGAGTTTAAAAAAAACCAACAAATCCTTTGCTGTTGAATGGATTCTGGAAGTAGATTGCCAGGTCTGTCTTCCAAGGTGCCTCTGGGTGGGTTTCACTGCCAGTCGTTCAGTTAGTAGCCAAGGGCTTAACTGTTTGTGCTCCATATTATGCGAGGCAATGAGGTAAAATAAAAACAGACACAACCTTGCCCTCTGGAGCACACAGTCCAGTAGGGTTGTCTCTATGGAGCTTTCTGCTAAATGGGCTCTTTTGCAGACTGAATGATTGTAAGACCTCAGAGTATACTACACATAGAGTTTAACCTGTTCTTGAAAACGTGGCAGCCATTTGCTCTTTCTGTATATCCAGATCTCTCATTTTTGGGGCTTCTCACCTCTAGGAAGTTCAACTCTCCCCAAATCTTCCACTATATGGTGGGATAGGAGAGGAGATTGCATTCCATCAGTCACCTTGGCTTTATTTGGTTAAAGGCTTTGGTAGGAAGTATTGACTAAAGTGGGATTTGGGAATTGTCCATATGCCGATACTCCATTTTCTTCTTGTCCCCCAAGCACACAGAATTTGTTGTCTGTGAAAATAAAACCATAAAAGGTTAATAGGTTAACTGTTAGTTTAGAGGCACCAATGGTCTTTATTAACTTTAGTCAGGGCATTTTAATCTGAAAAATGATGCACAGATTGAAGTATATTCTGCTTTTTACTCTCTTTTTGAGAAGAATAGTTTGTTTCAGGCCATCAGTAGAGCTCCAGTCAAGGAGCCAGTAGGGATAATGATTGGAATGCTGACTAGAGTAAGAAAAAAATCACTAACTCTTCATTATAGCACACCCTTGTATCTTTGAGTAAAAAAGCAGACATCTTTAAGCATATTCTGCACCACGGAAATGCATTTCCAGTATAGCCCAGAGTGCCTCTGTGGTGAGTGAAATCCTCTAAGACTGCCTCTCTGGGAAGCAGGATAGCCTTTCTTATTGCAGTTCCTTTAGGATATTCTCGAAATTAGATGTGGATGGGAGAAGTAACAGTGTGGTGAGACATGGGATGGAAAGTGTGCAGCTTACAGAGCTCCCCCTGGATAGCTCAGGAGCCCTACATTGTGTCCACTGGGCATTTGAGAACCCCATTTCAGCTTTTCCAGCACCTGCTTACTTTGTTAGTTATACTGGACCCCAGATTCTCTGTCATGTAGTTTAATATTGTCTAAGCACATACAGCTTAAATTAGATGGTCTCTTCCAGGTTTTGTGTGTGTGTGTGTGTGTGTGTGTGTGTGTGTGTGTGAGAGAGATCCATAGCACTTTCTCATAAATACAGAGAGGGAATAATTGAAATAAATGAGAGAAGGAAATGAGAGCCAACATTTTAATTTCTTTAAATCAATCCTTTCTCTGTCTCTGTCTCTCTGTATCTCTCTCCACCTCTGTCTCAGACTCTATATACACATGCACAGAAACGTGCACATATGAAAACATATATATTTGTATATATGAAAACATATATTCACACCAAAAGGTGTGTGTGTGTGTCTGTGTGCATATGCTTTAAAAATAAATCTATTACTATAAATTGAGTTGCTTGATGAAAGGGCCAGAGATATTATTCAAACACTGAGAGCTCCGCTTTTGGGATGGACACAAACATCATTCTTAGGTGCCCAGATTCAGTGGTGTGTACTAAACCTTGTTCTGACTTTTTATTTTCTGGTAGAGATAGTAATGTACCTGAATGTATATAAAAAGGCAGAGACACTTCCATAAAATCCCTTTTGAGGTCTCCTCTCCAAGCAGGTTGGAGAATAACAAAGCTAGTCAACTTAGAAATCGTGTCCTTAAACAACATCTCAGCTGGGGAACCAAATTATTATGCTCCCCTGCAGGCAATGGTGTTCACCTTGAGGAATTTCAGGCAAACAATCCTTGAGGAGGGCAGACTCACTTCCTACAGAGTCTACTTTCCAGACTGTGCTTCATTTTTAAAGTGCCCAGCATAGTTAATTGGCAGGCAATAGTCTTCTGGTGGTAAGCAATTCTCTTTTCTGCATAAAACTGCAGAAGAAAGCCAAGGGCAGTGAGTCCATCTCTGGATAATGCACATTATCTCATTTATCGTAACCAGAAATTGCATACTGAGTGCCTTCTATGTGCCCTTTCCTGAGTAGGCAGTATTGGGGATGCAGAATTGTAGATACAAACAGTGCCCGGATTGTGAATGAGATCGGTTCCTTATAGTGTCTTTAAGAATTTGCAGGTAAGTTGGATAAGGTGCATATAGTTCTTATTTAGCCTTATAATGATTTAAAGCCTTTTCAATGATTTAAAAGCTGCATGTGCATCAAGTGAAGGTGATTGTGATGAAGAATTTATTACGGTATAGGTTGGTTCAATCATTTCAAAGTGAGGGCAAATTTACAAACATTAAAGGGCAAGTAAGAGTTGTCCCTAAGTTGGATGTTCATAACCTGGGGACTTCCTGTATTACTTCCAAAATCAAAGAATTTACTTAATTAACTAAGAATTTTGAGAATCGGAGGCACAGAGCAGATAAATTAAATAGCTAATGTTGCTAAGTTAGAAATAAGGTGTTTAAAACATAAAATAACGAGAAATCAACCTCAAAAACTTAAGGAAAGAACTAGATGGTGTTATAAAAGAAATAGATTATTATTTCGGTGGCCTGATGAAGTCATCAACCTAAATACACCTGCAATTACTTTGCTTTAAAAAACAATTCTGAACAGGCAGGGGGCTGGTGTGTAGCTGCCTCTTTAGAGAGCACATATCAGAATCTCTTTGGGCCTTGCTCCTCAAAGTGTGAACCGTGAGCTAGCAACACTGGCAACACGTGATTCATCCACTGAATCAGGATTTTCATTTTAAGAAGATCTCCAAATGAACTTTGAGGCTGTTAAAGAGTGAGAAGCATGTCCTAGGGGTCTTTGTAAATATATGTGCCCTACATGGACAAAATGCATCGTATAACCAATCGCTGTTATGAATAGGAGTGTGTCTTAGTCCTCATGAATGTTGTAGCTGAGAGAGATTGAAAGAGGATTTAGGATTCTAACAAGATGGCAGACCAAGATAAACCTGGCAACTAGAATTGTTGGATAAAATGTAAAAACAAGTCTTTAATGCCCAGCTGAGCTTACAAAAAAGAAAGAGAAGTCTCTAGGTAACAGGAACAAAGGCGAAACTGAAAACCAGAATTGTATGCACATGCTGTTTGGGATTGAGCAGTTGGGTGTGAGTTATTCATTGATAGCTAATATAATATATTAGAAACTTTGGTTTCACCTCTTTTGAGGGACAGAGAGAAAGCAATGGGCCCTTTCCTCCTAGGTATTTGGTAGTGAGATCCCTCCATAAAGTTGGGGCCCCTGATGGCTTCGACCTCAAATTACATAAAATCTACCCAGTGGAAAAAGGAAAAGTCAGAAGCCTGCCTCTCACTAAGATGAGAAAGGGAATTGCAAATCCACTGAGAGATCAGAAATCAAATATGGGTTTGAAGTCTGAATTTATGTTATCCACATAACCCATGAAGCAGAAACCAGAATATTAATATAAAACTTGGTTCCTGGCTAGTGGTGTTACTGAAGTCCTTGGTCGAAGCAAACATATAACCATTCTTAATGGACGCTCCTACAGTCCAGGTTATATAGATTTTCAGTGAACAATTAAACCTGTGTAAAGAGACTATCACAATAGAAACTATAAAACATTTAGAAAAAATATCCATTTTTAGTTAGCAAATATATTTATAATGGGATGATTATAGCCCAAAGAACTTAAGCTAATAAAACAATAGTCTTGAAGAAAAAATAAAATCGATATATTAATAACTATTATAGACATCGAAGCAAGAATTAAACTCTAATAAAATGAACTAAGAATAAAAAACAGATTTTTAAAATGAAAATTTTAACAACTGAATTTAAAAATCCAATTAATATATATTAAACAATGAATTAGTCACAGCTAAATATTGAATATGTGACCTTATAATTGATTAAATTGCCAAGAATAAAGCAGCAAGAGAATAAGGGAAGAAAAGCAATTAAGTGACCATGGAGGATAAAATGAGGCTCAACACAAACTTAAAGGAGTTTCACCATCAGAAAATAGAGAGAGCTCCTACCTTGAATTTGTGTGCAGTGAGCATTAGAGCTGAACAAGGCTGATCAGGATGACAATGGACGAGCAACTAGCCATCTTTGCCAACTTTCTGGGTATGTCTGTCTTCTTGGTTGTCATTCTCTATCGGTATGTGGTCATCAACAATCCCAAGAAGCAGGAATTAGAGTGGCGCTTTCTCTGCCCCAGGGTTCCAGGACATAATCTGAGGCAAGATGGAGGGTGTGGGGGGCCTTCACCCTTCACTTCATCCCTTCTACCCATCACAACATACAAAGCAACTAACTACACGTGGATTTTTCCAAGCAACTTTTATTTCCTCAAAGTCTTCCTTAACCACATGGAACAAGAAGCTGCCACTGGATAGGGCCCAGTATAGGGGCTGCTTTCTTTTCTACTCCCTCAGTATAAAAATATAGATATATTATTTTGTTCCCCCAGGGAAAAAAAAAAAGGGAGAATACTTGCAAGACAATATTCCAAGAGAATATGGTTACACATTTCCCAGAATTGATATAAAGAAATGGACAGGATTAACATAAACAAATAAATAACCAGTCTTATTGTGGTGTAATTGTGAAACACTAAAGCCAAATAAAAAAAATTTTAAGCAACCAGACAGAAAAGACAGATTTCTTACAAAAGAACCACTATTAGGTTGACAGAGTATACAATGTAGAATTATTATAAGAATAAAGTACTGTTCTAAAGAAAAGATGAAATAAAATATTGCAGACTGATATTTCAATGAAAGAGCTACAAAAGACTGATCTTGAGAAACAAGAAAATTAATTTCAGAGCAAGAAGTTGGGCACAATAAGTCATCATTTACTGATTTACAAAGAATCAGTAAAATCAGTAAATTGGCAAAGCATATAACACTTAAAACAACCACCACAATAATAATAAGTAATGTGAGGGGCATAAAAACTATGTAGGAAAAAAAATAGGAAGTAATAATAGATAAGATGGGAGAGCTGTGATTAAAGGTAAATTTTTCTAGAGGCTGTGATTTTATCAGAGGAAGCTAGATTTGTTAATTAACTTTACATTCTAATTCAAGAATCCATGTTAGTAATTTAAGAATAATCACCAAATACATGGAAATAAATGTAATTTTCCAAGAAATAAAAAGAAAAGTGAAAGAAGAACACCTGACCATTCCTACAGAAGGCACAAAAGAAAAAAAGTAAGCTAAAATCAGCAACAATAAAAACAGGTTGACTAGAAAAGCACAAATAAGATGGCAAAAAATAAATCCAAAAATATGAACAATCACACCAACTATAAATTTATATTTTTGGAGGCAAATCCCCAGGAGCGGAATTACTGGGTCATAGAGTATGCAAATGTCCAGTGTTAGCTGATATTGCCGAACATCTCTAAAGACATTGCATCAATTTACACTTCCATTTGTATGTATGAAACTTACACAATTTATTTTTAAAAATACATCCTGGCATTGTATGTATGTATGTACGTATACTTGTACATATGCATGTATGAAGGAGCCCTGGTGGCACAAATGATTAAGCACTTGGCTGCTAACCAAAAGGCTGGTAGTTTGAACCTATCCAGTGGCTCCTTGGAGAAAGACCTGGTGATCTGCTTTTATAAAGCTTACAGCCTAGAAAACACTATGGGGAAGGTCTACTCTGTCACATGGGACCACTATGAATTGGAATAGACTCAAGGGCATCTAACAGCAATTCTCGTGTATGTATATACCTATTTAGTTTCCAGGCTTAAAATACACATCTTGAGCACCAAGCTAGTTAGGGAGAAGAAAGAGTAAAGGCCCAGTCTCACACTTATTTCAGTTATTAGTGACTATGTTCTAATGAGTAATTGTGCTGACCTTATGGAACCCAGAGAAACGGCATCAGGTGTGGAGAAGGTGT
The DNA here is from genome assembly GCF_000243295.1 of Trichechus manatus latirostris. Classification (NCBI taxonomy): domain Eukaryota; kingdom Metazoa; phylum Chordata; class Mammalia; order Sirenia; family Trichechidae; genus Trichechus; species Trichechus manatus. Next base: position 16,444,950 of record NW_004443979.1, read on the forward strand.
GTGTCAATAAACCATATGGCAGAAGTGGTTCTTTGAAATTGTTGGTTTATTCTCATTGCCTTCTTGCAGTCAATTTAGAGATGCAAAACCAAGTACTGTAATCCTGTTGTGACAAAAATAACTAAGATTTTGATAGGCTTGCTTTCTGTAAATGTCACCAAAATGTCTTGCCTCTGAAGATTATGTTCTTCTCACTCTATGGGGCTATTTCACTGTACACAGCACTTTCTCCTGCACAGCTCTGTTTCTTTATGTTAGAGTGCCTTGGACTGTAATGTACTCGTATATTGAAAAATCTTTTGACTCCTTTAGATAAGAAAACCTTGAGAAAACAAAGATAATATAAACATACTAGCCCTATTGGTATTATTTTGACTCACCAACTATTCTTGATATCATACTTCCTTTTGTTAATTTTTTAACACTGGAAGATTTCCAGTTTCATGTAAATTAGCATTACAATCTTATAAACATGTTTCTATTTATTGAATCCAAGGTCAAAGTAATTATACAACAAAGAATAACAGTTTTCATACCAGACTGCCTGCCTGCATGTAAATCAGGGCTCTCTGCCAAGGAAGTAATGAATACAATCTCAGGTTTCATGAGATGAATCAAAAAACAGGAAAAGTAATAACAGCGTTCTCATACCTCAGATAACCTAGGTAAAGGTATCTTTCTTCTCCATAAAACTAGCTTCCTAATTTTAGACAGGATGTATTCAATGATATGAATATAAATCATAAGAAAAAAATCATACCATCTCTTTCACACATGACAGAAAGCAAATTTTTAATTTCTTAAATAATTTGAGTGGCCTTACTCCACTGTGATGATTCGAACCAACCGTATCTTCCTGGAATAATAGTGTAACTCAGGAGGTAGTATGAATAGTGGTCCAAAGCACTGAGTCTGGAATCTTTCTACGTGGGTTACATTCTGGTTCTCAAACTCCATAGCCGTGTGACCCTCAGCAAGTTGCTTAAACTCCCAAAGCCTCAGTTCCCTAGTCTGCAAAATGGAGAACAATAAGGCCTATTCCATGGGCTTGTGAAAGTTAAATGAAGTTGTTTATCGTAAGTAGTTAGCTTGGTGCCTAGAACAGAGTAAGAACTCCACAAGTGGTAATGGCTGTGAAGATGACTGATGATAATAACAAAGTGGACACAGGCAGTATTCTTGTTCCTCCTGCCATGGTGTGCTGTCAACTTGTATTAAAATGACTGAAATTGGATGCAGGAGATACACAAAGTGGCATAGTGACTGAAATGTTTTAAATCAATTTGGCCACTTTTTTTTTTATCCACAATTATATTTATTTACTTTTCAAACCCAAAAAACAAAAACAAAACAGACAAAAAAAAAAAAAAAAAAAACCACTGCTGTCGAGTCAATTCGAACTCACAGCGACACTATAGGACAAAGTAGACCTGCCCCATGGGGTTTCCAAGGAGCGGCTGGTGGATTCAAACTGCCAACCTTTTAGTTAAGCAGTCGAGCTCTTAACCACTACACCACCAGTAAGTTTAAATCCTGGAGGGCTACAGCATCACATGGATTCTGAGTCCAATGGCCTTAACAGGAATGTTGCTTTGGAATTTTGTACAAACCATGCCACTGTTTCCATCAGCACAAGTTACTTTCTCCAGATTACTCTGGTTTTCTTAGGTTTGCTTCCAGGAATCAATGTTCTTTGCTTTGCACACATAGGCACACCTGCCTAAAATTATTTAATTTCATCTTGGGCATAAGCACTTTCAATTTTAAGAGGTGCTGCGTGCTCCTTCTGGTTCCAGAGACCTCACTTACAGCAGCAAAATGGCCTTGGGCTACAGGTTTCCAGACATATATGCTGTTTTAGAAATCTGTTTCCAGCAGGCCTCAACAGGCTTCAAAATGGTGGGAAAAGAATTTGGTCACTTATTAAAATAAGAGCTTGTGAAAAGTAATGTGAAGTCTAGTTCTCATGAGACAGTGGAGTGGATTGACTCAGCCAAATAGCCTGAGTTAAATTTCTGCTCTGCCCCCTATTACTCTCTTGGTGATCTGGGCACCTTATTGAATCTCTCTGACTTATCAAGTGAGCAAGGTCTCTCAGGACTTTTGTGTATGTGTGTTGAGTGTGTGTATTGTGTGTGTGTTGTGTGTGCATTTGTGTAGTACGTATGCACAGTGTTGTTTTAGCGAATGAGTCAATATATGTGGAGCACTTGGAACAGTGCATGGTGTATAGTAAATGTTATCAGGTGTTTGCTATTATTATTCTTATGCAACTGATATTAAATTGGATACCATCCAGAAAGCTTACTTGCTGACAACACAGCAAAAAGGCAGCCACTGCCATCACGTCTGGGTTGAGTTGCCATCCTTGGAGTAGCTTGCAGAGACCTCATAAGAAAACGTTGAAAAGCCGGGAGCTTGAACTTGATGGACACTTGGTGCCAATCTGTTGGAAACATTGATGGGAGTGACAGAACCTGGGGAAAAGGTCTTTTCAAAACTGCAAGCAGTTTTTTCTGTTTTTCTAGAAGTTGAGGCTTGAGTACAATGTTGATGCAAACTGTTTTTACATTTTGAAGAAAAACATTGCATGAACCTTTCAGTTATGCAAATCTAAATCACAGGTTGTAATTAGAAAGGGAGGTGTTTGGGAAGCTGTGACTATAAGGAGCTGAACTGTTTTGGGTGATCATGGAAAAGGTCATCTATGTAGTAAGCAGAATAGCATTTCTGTAGACTGCTTCCTTTGAAATAAATGTTTCTTTTCTGAGTACGTAATTAGATGGCTACAAACTACTGCTTTTTCTTGAGGAAATATATCTTGCATTTTGTATTGAGTAACTGTTTGGAGGTGATCAGGTCCTGAGACCCAGGAGACTTTGGAAAAGATATGCAGGAATTATCTTCACTTTACCCTAGAGACAGTACCATAAAACAGTCCTATATGTGTTAAGTTCAAGACTGAAAGCCCAGAATTTGTGAGACTTTAAAAATTAAGGCAGATAATAATTTTCTTAGTAATTTGGAAGCAAAGAGTTGGAATTGACTCAATGGCACCTAACAAGAACAGCAATTTGGAAGCAAGGGATGTGAAGAAGCAGCATCTCCTGCTTCCCTAGTCTCTCATCCTCTCCATCTTCCTTCTGTGCATCACTTAGAAAGTTAGATGGTGGTATCGAAAAATGATTGTTCTGTTGAGACTCTAAGTCTCTGTTATGATGGAAATGTGCCTTGCCAGTGTCAGTTATCCTGGGAAGACGTAGATTTGGAAACAAGAAATGCTTTGTCTGGAGGCAAGAAGAAAATACCTTCATCTCTTTAGGATTTGTTTTCTTGGGTCTTGTTTCTGAGGGTCAAAACAAGTTTTAAGACACTTGGGAAGCAAACTCGTCTCCTTCACAGGGAAAGACAGAGGAGCCTTTAAGGAGCTTCACAGCCAAGGACCAACTCTAGTAGTTGCTGGTAATTAACTTCTGCACATACTTACCTTCTCTGTATCTGGGCCCTCAGACAGGTCTTCTGAGAATATAGAACTGCCCCTCATGTATTGTGAAGGAGGGACGGAAGAGCTGGCCTGAAGTACCAGAGTGTTAGAATGAAAAGCTTTGCCCCCTGAGACGCCTATGACAAAGCAGACACAAGGAACGCCTGCAGTGCTGCCAGTCCACAGAGTATTATTGGCAATGGTGGGAGGCCTGTCCTGCCTGCAGAGACTGGATTAGAGATAAGGAGCCATCTAACACCCCCAGGGCAGAGAAGAGAAGCCCAGACTTGAACACATCAGGAGTTTAGAGATTGGGAAGGTACTTTAAAGAAGATCTGGGCTCCTGCTCTTCCACAGATATAGGTATTAAGAAAACTTCAGTTTTCTAGTAGTTTAATTTCATTTGTACCCACAAACAGTTGAAGCCTAGTAGACATTTAGATTATTTTCACATTGCCTAGCAAGGGGTGTGGGCAACCTAAACAAAACAAAACAAAACAAACAAACAAAAACAACTCAGCCAACCATTTAAACAACCAAAGAGATAGATTGCTCAGAATATGAAGAGGACCATTTGAGTGTAGGAGATTCAGATTTCTGAGGTTTGAAGTAGGTCTCCCTGAACTGAACATTTTATGCTGAGAATTTTTGTGAGTGAAGAAGTTTCCACCATATCACTAGAATTCTAAAAGGGCCGACACATAAATTAGCATTTATTTTTAAAGTTTTGATTTATATTTTTCCTGTTTTTAACACTGTGTTCCAATTGTGTTGTCTCTTTTGTAACACTCTTACCTTCTCTAGTTCGGAGTTGTTACTGTCTAGAGACACTTTTAAGGGGTAAATATTATTAGCAAAATTTTTTCCTATGTATTTTTGTGCTTACTACTATTACTCACCACTGCTCTTTTGTCAGTTTGTCATACTGTGGTGGCTTGCATGTTGCTGTGATGCTGAAAGCTATGCCACTGGTATTTCAAATACCAGCAGACTAACTCATGGTAGACAGGTTTCAGTGAAGCTTCCAGACTGAGACAAACTAGGAAGAAGAACCCGGTGGTCTATTTCTGAAAAGAATTGGCTACTGAAAACCTTATGAATAGCAACAGAACATTGTCTGACATTGGGAAAATCTGCAGCAAAGGACCTCTTTAAAGTGTTAAAAAGCAAAGATGTCACTTTGAGGACTAAGGTGTGCCTGACCCAAGCCATAAGTATTTTTGCTTGGCTCATATATATGAGAAAGCTAGACAATGAATAAGGAAAACTGAAGAAGAACTGATGTCTTTGAATTGCGATGTTGGTGAAGAGTATGATTATACCATGGACTGCCAGAAGAAGGAACAAATCCATCTTGGAAGAAATATAGCCAGAATGCTCCTCAGAAGCAAGGATGGCAAGACTTCATCTCAAGCACTTTGGACATGTTATCAGGAAAGACCAGTCCCCGGAGGAGGATATCATGCTTGGTAAAGTAGAGGGTCATTGAAAGAGAGGAAGACCTTTAACAAGATGGATTAGCACAGTGGCTGCAACGAAGGCCTCGAGCATAGCAATGATTGTGAGGATGGCTTAGGACCAGGCAGTGTTTCATTCTGTTGTACATAGGGTTGCTATGAGTCAGAACCAACCCGGCAAGTTGGGCACCTAACAACAGGTAGTACTAAGAGGCATTTATTCTGGATAGTGGGTTATCCTATACGCTCTGTCTTTCCCCTTTCATTATTCCCCCTTTCGATTGCTCTTCTATGTTGCCTGTACTTGCACCAGCAGCACACACATACACACATCTCTTGCATTGCTATTTTCTTATTCATCTTTGGTGCTTTTGTCTTGAGCTAGAGTCACAGAAAAGATTTTGCTTTTTATTAATGAGCTAAGATCAAGGTTTTGGTTGGGAGGTGGCCAAATAACTGGTTAAAATGAAATGTAGTGCCTCCATAGAATTTCATCATACAAGTGCCCCTGTGTTTCCTATCTTCCCAGCTATAGCCAGAACATTCTGAAATGTTTTTATATTGAGGAAAGTAGTGGCATTAAGAACCTCTTTGAAAATATTACTACGTAAATTAACAGAGAAATTTCTTCACCCTGTAGTCTGCAGGGATGAGGAAATAGAAACCTAGCAGCTGATAGAATTAGAATGTAAAGCATTAGGTTTTCTAGAAATGTTTGGGCTTTATTTGCAGCTAATTAACATGAAGTCTTCAGTGGGCATGACTTTTTTCTCAAATACAGCTAGTTTTATCACTTAATATTCGTAATAAATATGCTACAGTATAGAAATAGACTCTCTAGAGAGCAGCAGGAAAATTAAACCACCAATCTAAGTGATCCAGTTTACCACGTAGCGCGTACCCATCAGCATCCAGGGTTCAGTAGGCATGGAGGCTGACACACTAAACTGCAAGCAATAACACGATCACTTCTGCGGAGCAAAGAGGTCAGCACTGCTGGCTGGAGCCTCAGATACTGGAGCGCACCCTGGTTCCAGGCACATAATCTCCCACAGTCTCATATCTTGCCTGGGGTCCTAACATCTGTCTTCAGACTCTAGGTTTCATCAATAACATTAGCTTTTCTTCCTGCTCATTTTTCCACATATGAAAAGCTGCAGAGCTCCATGTTCACTTTTGTTTCCCAGGCCCTTTCCAAGCCATCTTTGTGTCTTTCTAGGGCATTGAAGAGCCACTGGCAGTAAGGCAGACAGTTTTAATTAGGTTTGACTTTTTAAAAAATAAATCTTGAAGGATTAGGGAAAGAAAGAAAGAGATAAAAGAAGCACAAGCTTTCTTTAGAATCGAAACTATGAATGGTGTGGCTACTGCCATTGAAAAGGGAGATTTTCTCCTTCCTCCTTCGTCACATAGAGTAGAAGTCTATCTTCCTTCTTGGAACCACTCCCACCCCCTTTCCGTTTTCACTTTCAGGCCAAAGTAGAATATAGTGATCATCTTGAGGGAAAATGTAGGTGAAATTTGCAAAATGATACCTCTGGAAGTTCAGCCCTGGATTTTGCAACCAATTAGAATTTAAATGTATTATTTATTTATGCTTACTTGGTTAGTTTTTGGAGAAGCCTCGGTGGTACAGTGGTTAAAGTGCTCGACTGCTAACTGAAAGGTCGGCAGTTTGAACCCACCAGCCACTCCATGCTTCCCTAAAGATTACAGCCTTGGAAACCCTATGGGTCAGTTCTACTCTGTCCTGTAGGGTCGCTATTAGTCAGAATCAATTGGACAGCAGTGGGTTTTGGGGGTTTGTTTTTAGCACACTCTAAAAACTTCTAGATTGTACCATTTGTTCTGCCTATGAAGAATAGCAGGTGGGATAATTTACAGCTGAATTAGAGAAGCAAAGTAAGGGCATAAAAGGAGTTCTCAGTTGATGGAAATTCTAGTTTACACAATAGGTACGGGAAAAATTTTCTTTACTTCCACAGATTTGTTTTAAGAAAAGTCAAATAACCCTTGTGTTTCAAATTGGGATCTAAATTTACCAAATTTGGAAAAGTAGGAATAAGTAGAATTGACCTGAGCAACAAGGTTCTGCATCTAAGTAGTTCTACCAATTGAAAGTTAGACCATTTGGAGAGTTCTCACTCATCCTTATGGCTTTGTTACTATTACTATTATTACTATTTCTTACACTTCAGTCATGCTGATGGCCCTGATGAAGCAGGCCAAAGAGTGAAATTGCATACCAGGGACTAACCATTTAAGTTGGACCTATACAGTTTATCAAAGTTCTCTTTTGTTTGGTATGCAGGAAGTGGCAGGAGTGAAATGGCCCAGGAATGTTCACCCAAGAGACCATGGCTTTCTGAACTTGAATGTATATTCCTCTCATCTTGACTCTGCTAGCACTAATATTCAGGGTTTAAAAAAAATTAGGTCTTTAGGGAAATCAAGCTTCCAGATCTCACAGAAATAAAATATACTCTGCTCTTGCCCATATTCCCTTTATATTCCTCTGAGAATATGTGAGAAATGGGATTAAAATTGCTGTAGATGTTAGAATTTATTATTATTATTGCTGTTATTATTATTACTAAGAGTCATGGAAGAAACAGAATAAGGTAGAAATGATTTGGAGAAAAAATAGCAATTTTGGTAAATGTTGAGTTTAGGAACCAACAAATGATACCCTCTCCCTGTGTGTATAAGAAACTGTTAAGAATACTGTGTAAGAGTCAGACTAATAGGAATCAGAATACAAGCTTTATTTATTTATTTATTGATAAATGACAGACTTGGATTAGAAAAAGTTTTTGCCCCAGAATTAAGTGACTCATCCAGGTACAGTCAGAAACAGAGGCCTTCCCACTTCTCCCCTTGTTCCTCAAGGTTGTAAATTATAAGAATGGGTTGCCCAAAACCAGAGAATAAAACCTAAAACAATTCATTTGCAGATGCTTTTCCTAATCTCATGAATCAGATAAGTAATTTTTCTTCCTTCAAGAGGGCAGCATGAAAACTACTTTTTCCAATATTTCTAAGAGTAGTCAGCATCTCTTTCATTGGTCTGATTAGGCATGCCAAAAGAGAATAAAAATGGTTCCTTTAACAATAAACCTTTGTAGAGCACATATGAATTTCATGAAGGGACTAGAAGTTTTTGAGAGTCAGTTATGTTTTAAGACTTCATTTGTAGCTGATATATGAGCCTGCAGCTAAAATCACCCCCATAACTGCACCAAAGAAACAAACAAAAAATGCAGTTCTAGACCAGTACACAACCTTACTCTTTTCACTTTCCAGTGAACTTCATAATCTAGAAGGAAACCTGAACTTTCTATTTTCCTATATCCCTTCAGCCTGAAGCCAATCCTAAGGTTTTTACAGAGCAAAAGAAACTCTTCAAGCAAAAGATACTATTCTGTCACCAGTCTTCTCAAACTATCTGTTGTTGCTTTTGTTAGGTGTCTTCCAGTCAGTTCTGACTTATAGCAGTCATATGTGGAACAAACAAAACACTGCCAGTGCTGTACCATCCTCACAGTCATTGCTATGCTTGAGCCTATTGTTGTAGCTACTGTGTATACTCCATCTCATCAAGAGTCTTCCTCTTTTTCACTGATCCTCTACTTTACCAAGCATGATGTCCTTTTCTAGGGACTGGTCCCTCCTGATAACATGTCCAAAGTATGAGAGACGAAGTCTTGCCATCCTTGCTTCCAAGGAGCACTCTGGCTATACATTTTCCAAGACAGACTTGTTAGTTCTTCTGGCTTTGCATGGTATATTTAATATTCTTTGCATACACCACAATTCAAAGGTATCAATTCTTCTTCAGTCTTCTTTATTCATTGTCCAGCTTTTGCATGCATATAAGGCAGCTGAAAATATCATGGCTTGGGTCACCTTAGTTCTTAAAGTGACATCTTTGCTTTTCAACACTTTAAAGAGGTCCTTTGTAGCAGATTTGCCCAATGTAATATGTTGTTTAATTTCTTGACTGCTGTTTCCATTGGTGTTGATTGTGGATCCAAGTAAAATGAAATCCTTGACAACATCAATCTTTTCTCCATTTTCCATGATGTTGCTTATTGGTCCAGTTGTGAAGATTTTGGCTTTCTTTATGTTGAGGTGTAATCCGTACTGAAGGTTGTAGTCTTTGATCTTTACCAGTAAGTGCTTCAAGTCCTCTTCACTTTCAGCAAGTAACACTTTGTCATTGCATAGCACAGGTTGTTAATGAGTCTTCCACAAATCCTAATGCCATGTTCTTCTTCATATAATCCAGCTCCACAGATTATTTGCTCAGCATACAGATTGAATACGTACAGCGAAAGGATACAACCCTATTGCACACCCTTCCTGTTTTTAAACCATGCAGCATCCCCTTGTTCTGTTTGAATGACTGTCTCTTGATCTATGTACAGGTTACTCATGAGCATAGTTAAGTATTCTGAAATTCCCATTCTTCGCAATGTTATCTATAATTTGTTATGATCCACACACTGAACGCCTTTGCATAGTCAATAAAAAACAAGCAAACATCTTTCTTGTATTCTCTGCTTTCAGCCAAGATCCATCTGACATCAACAATGATATCTTTCATTCCACGTCCTCTTCTGACTCCAGCATGAACTTCTGTCAGTTCCCTTTTGATGTACTGCTGCAACTGTTTTTGAATTATCTTCAGCAAAATTTTACTTGTGTGTGATATTAATATTTTCAATAATTTCCACATTCTATTGGATCACTTTTCTTTGGAATGGGCAAAAATATAGAATTCTTTCAGTTGGTTGGCCAGGTAGCTGTCTTCCAAATTTCTTGGTATAGACGAGTGAGCATATCCAGCGCTGCATCCGTTTGTTGAAACATTTTAATTGGTATTCCGTCAATTCCTGCAACCTTTTTTTTTTTTTTGCCAATGCCTACAGTGCAGCTTGGACTTCTCTTCCTTCAGTACCATCAGTTCTTTGTTATATGCTACCTCTTGAAATGGTTGAACATACAGCAATTCTTTTTGGTACAGTGACTCTCTGTATTCCCTCCATCTTCTTTTGATGCTACCTGCATAGTTCAATATTTTGTTCATGTTGTTGTTGTTGTTGGGTGCCATAGAGTGCATTCTGACTCATAACAACCCTATGTAAAACAGAACAAAACACTGCCAGGTCCTGTGCCATCCACACAATTGTTGCTATGTTTGAGCCCATTGTTGCAACCACTGTGTCAATCCATCTTGTCAAGGGTCTTCCTCTATTTTGCTGACCCTCTACCTTAACATGCATGACGTCCTTCTCCAGGGACTCGTCCCTCCTGATAACATGTCCAAAATATGTGAGATGAAGTCTCGCTATCCTTGCTTCCAAGGAGCACTCTGGCTGTACTTCTCCCAACACAGACTTGTTCATTCTTCTGATGGTCCATGGTATATTCAGTATTCTTCACCAACACCATAATTTAAAGACATCAATTCTTCTTCAGTTTTGCGTATTCATTGTCCAGCTTTAGCATGCATAAGAGGCAGTTGAAAATACCATGGTTTGGGTCAGGTGCACCTTAGTCCTCAAAGTGTTTTTCAACATTTTAAAGAGGTCTTTTGCAGCAGATTGGCCCAATGCAATACATCATTTGATTTCTTGACTACCGCCTCCATGGGCATAGATTGTGGATCCGAGTGAAATGAAATCCCTGACAACTTCCATATTTTCTCCATTTATCAAGTTGCTTATTGGGCCAGTGAGGATTTTGGTTTTAAGTTGAATTTTTTTTCTTTATGTTGAATTTTTTGCCCATAGAATCCGTCAAAACTGCAATTCGAGTCTTGAATTGTTTCTTCAGTTCTTTCAGCTTGAGAAATGCTGAGCGTGTTCTTCCCTTTAGGTTTTCTAACTCCAGGTCTTTACACATTTTATTACAATGCTTTACTTTGTCTTCTCGAGCTGCCCTTTGAAATCTTCTGTTCAACTCTTTTACTTCATCATTTTTTCTGTTCTCTTTAGCTACTCTATGTTTTAAAGCAAGTTTCAGAACCTCTTCTGACATCTCTTTTGGTCTTTTCTTTCTTTCCTATTTTTAATGACCTTTTGCTTTCTTCATGTATGATGTCCTTGAAGTCACCCCACAACTCGTCTGGTCTTCAGTCATTAGTGTTCAACGCATCATATCAATTTTTGAGATGATCTCCAAATTCAAGTGGGATATACTCAAGATTGTATTTGATTCTAGTGGACTCATTTTGATTTTCTTCAGCATCAGCTCGAACTTCCATAAGAGCAATTGATGGTCTGTTCTAGTTTGCTTCTGGCCTTGTTCTGACTGATGATATTGAGCTTTTCCATTGTTTCTTTCCACAGATGTAGTTGATTTGATTCCTGTGTCTTCCATCTAGTGAGGTCCACATGTATAGTTGCCATTTATGTTGTTGAAAAAAGGTACTTGCAATGTATAATCATTGACCTTGAAAACTTCTATCATGTGATCTCCAGCATCGCTCCTATCACCAAGACCATATTTACCAACTACAGAGTCTTCTTTGTTTCCAACTTTCATATTCCAATCACCTGTAATTATCAATGTACCTTAGTTGAATGTTTGATCAATTTCAGACTGCAGAGGTTGGTAAAAATCTTCAATTTCTTCATCTTTGGCTTTAGTGGTTGACAGGTAAACTTGAATAATAGTCATATTAACTAGTCATCCTTGTACATGTATGCATATTTTCCTATCACTGGCAGCTTTGTACTGCAAGAAAGATCTTGAAATGTTCTCTTTGATGATGAATGTGACATCATTCCTATTCAATTTGTCATTCCCAGCATAGTAGACCATATGATCATCTGATTCAAAATATCCAATACTAGTCCATTTCAGCTCACTAATACCTAGGATGTAGATGTTTATGCATTCAATTTCATTTTTGAAGACTTCTAATTTTCCTAGATTCATACTTCATGCATTCCACATTCTGATTATTAATGGATGTTTGCAGTTCTTTCTTCTCATTTTAAGTTGTGCCGTATCAGCAAATGAAGACCCTGCAAGCATTACTCCATCCACATCATTAAGGTCGACTCTACTTTGAGGAGGCATCTCTTCCCCATTCGTATTTTGAGTGTTTTCCAACCGCAGGGGCTCATCTTCTGGCACTATATCAGACAATGTTCTGCTGCTATTCATAAGGATTTCACTGGCCAATTTTTTTTAGAAATAGACTGCCAGGCCTGTCTTCCTAGTCTGTCTTCATCTGGAAGCTCTGCTAAAACCTGTCCACCAAGGGTGACCCTGCTGATATTTGAATACCAGTGGCTTCGCTTTCAGCACCACAGCAACACACAAGTCACCACAGTAGGACAAACAGACAGACACGTACTGGAAAATCTATCTACTTCAGTCAAATCCCAGAGACCTGAATGCCCTCAGACCCTTAAAATTTTCTATTTATACATTAAAGTACAAAGTACTAGTACATTAAAAGTACAAGTAAAAGTATGAAGTGTATTAAAAGTACAAAGGATCTAACTCCTAATTCTGTGATGTCTCCAAGTAAGGAGTATGTGTCCTTGTGTATGACTCATCATCAGCAAATACCTACCTTTTGCTGTCACAACTGAATTCTGTACTTACAGAGACATCACTGATTGACCATGTTGGGGTAAGTATGGCTAGCTGATCACCAAATTATTTACTCTTTCTTGGGCTCACAGCTCGATCACATTCCCAGATTCCTTTGTAGTTAGTTGTGGCTATGTGACTAAAGTCTAGCTAAGGAATGTACGTGGGAGGTGACATATTTTACTTCTATGGCTGCCACATTTAAACCGCCATTTCATGATCCTCCATGTTTTTTTCCCCTTCTGACTAGCTGGAATTAAGATGATACCCTTGGAAGAAATGTATTGAATATCAATGAGCCTGCATCCAGCTGAACCTCTGAATGCTTTCATGGAGCAGAGAGTACCACATGTGCCTCCTCCCATCAAACAGGAATACTCATTTTAAGACTTTTCAATAGCAATAAATAAACTTCAATTGTGTTAAGCACTGAGAGTTTGAAGAGTATGTGTTATAGAATCTAACAATACCTTAACTGTTTCTCATGAGTCTAAGTATTATTTTCATTTCTCAGTGCATCCCAAATCTTCTATGTCTGGCTTTCCGTATTCTCAACAAAGAAAGTCAGGCGACTGCCTCCCATCATGGTTGGCGTACGGTGTCTTAGTTATCTGGTGCTGCTATAACAGAAATACCACAAGTGGGTGACTTTAAGAAATAGAAATTTATTTTCTCACAGTTTAAAAAGCTAGAAGTCCAAATTCAGGGCACCAGCTCTAGAGGAAGGTTTTCTCTGTCTGTTGGCTCTGGGAAAGGTCTTGTTCTTTGGTTCTTTGGTGATCTTCATGTGGTGTGGCATCTATCCCCATTTCTACTTGCATCTCCATGCCTAATCTGCTCTTTTTATATCTTAAAGGTGATTGGCTTAAAACACATTCTACACTGAGAGGGCTTTTAAGATAACAAAGAAAATCCATTCCCAAGTGGGATTATAACCACAGGTAGAGGAGTTAGGATTTACAACACATATTTTTGGGAGTCACAACTGAATCCATAACACATGGGGTAAAACTTTCTTGCCACTCCTGGTGCCGGGGCATTATTACCATCTTTCTTCCACCAGAATATATATTGTTATAACCCTCTTTTCCCAGTTTTAATAAGTTTCTCTTTTTTACCATTTTTCTGTTCATTGTAATAAGCATTTAAAAGCATACTCTATGAGCAAGCTAGTCACTATGATGATCGATAATATAATAGATTTTTTTCCCCATTGTCTATCTCTTTCTCCATTGTGATTTTTTGATGTTTTCTAGGCCTCCTCACTAAGGCAGGATAAATAACTTGTGTCAGGCTGTGAGGCAAGAAATATTAATCAGACGGGCAGAGTAAACATGGTGCTATAGACAGAAGCATCATACTGTTCCTCTGTAGCAGAGACCCGAAAAACCAAGTAAAACAGAGATAAACATCAATCCTGGAACCCTAAGCATAAAATGAAGATATATGAACTCAGCCAAGCACCAAATGGAATAAGAAACTAACAGAGAACAGAGAGCGAGGAGAGATATGTACAGAGGTCCCCTGTCAGCTAACACAGCATGGACTGACCATCTTGGTGTTTCTTGGTGTTTCTCTCAAACACTTGGTTCCATGTGCCATCTTTGCTTCTTCTTAAAAGGCTGTGAAGCGTCGCTTGACTGGGGAACTACTTTCCTAGCCCCCGCTGCCTTGTTGGTGGGATCCCTGGGCTTTTTTTGTTTTTGTTTTGTTCTGTTGATTTGTTTGTTTCTTTTTCTTTTCGTGGCTTGGGAGCTCCTTCTAGCCAGGCTGTACTGCATGACTTGGAAGCTACATCCCCAGTCTGCGCAGCTGCACCAGTGGGATCCTTGGGGACATTTCTTCTTTTTTTTTTTTTCCCTCCTTTTTCCTTTTTGGTTTTCTTCATTTCTCAGTTTCTCATCGCTCTATACTTACCCTCTTTTCCTGTATTCTGAACACCTGGCACTGTGTGACATCTCTGCCCCTGCTAGCCAGGCTGTACTTCACAGCCTTAGAGCCTCTTTCCCTGTCTTCACAGCCACACTGGTGGGATCCCTGGGGCTTTTCTTTTTTCTAATTTATATTTATTTATTTTTTCCTTTCTCCTTTTTGTTTTTCTCCATTTCTTGGTTTCTCATCTCTCCACTCCACTCAAATTAGCACTCTTTTTTTGGCTCCTGTTTCTCTCTCCTCTCTCTCCTCTTTCCCATACTCATCTCAGCTCCACATATCACAATCTCCCCCCTCCTTCTTGTCTACTTACACCATGTGCTAAACATCACACCCCAAGCAGCACAGGCCTACCGGAACCTGCCCTGCACTGATTCCAGGCCCACCCTGTCAGCCCTAGTACGTGCCACAAATGACCCATCCCAGCCCTTCCCCTTCAGCTGCACCTGCCCTGCTGCACCATAGCTGAGCGACTGGCCCTGGCCACTGGATGAGTGGATGAAAATACCATGCTTACAGACAAGCAAACAACAAAGAACACACAGCCTGCCTGCTAATACATAACCAAATAAAACAAAAAAGTAGGACCAAACAAAGAAATCTACGACCACTAAACAAAGAAAATAACTACTGAATGTCCTGAAGATAGCAGACAATATAAAAACATACTTAAAAAAAAAAAAAAAAAAGAAAAAAAACATAAAGTCTCAGCAAAAACAAAACCGACAAAAACAAAAGAAAAAAAAAAGACAGGATGGTTCCAGTAGGCGACCAAAATAAACACCAGATGACTTTCCAGGAGAAGAAAAGACACTAGAACTACCTGATGGGGAAATCAGATCTCTAATATTCAGAGCTATCCAAAAGTTAAAGCAAAAAGCAGACAAAAATGAGGAAAAAATAGACAAATTCATGGAAGAGGCAGACAAATTCAGGGAAAATACAGACAAAAAATGGAACAATTCAGGAAAATAATACAGGAATAAAATGACAAAATAAATTCACAACTAGAAATCATATGAAAACTACAATTAGAAATTCAAAAGATGAACAACAAAATTTCAGAAATGGACAGTATCATAGAAGGGCTGAGAAGCAGGTTTGAAATGATGGAAGACAGGATAGCGAAACTGAATACAAACACTTAGATACAACTTTGAGGAAAAATCAGAAAAAAAGAAAGAAGAAAAATGAAGAAACCCTGAGAATTATATGAGACACATTCAAAAGCAAAACTTTGCAAGTGATTGGAGTTCCAGAAGAGAGGGAGAACACAAAAAACCGAGAGAGAATCATTGAGGAACTACCGACAGAAAACTTGCCCAATATAATGAAAGATGAAAAGCTGACCATCCAAGAAGCTCAACAAACCCCTTATAGGATAGACCTTAAAAGAAAATCACCAAGGCAGATCATAATCACTCTCGCCAAAAGGAAAGACAAAGAAAGAATCCTGAGAGCAGCTTGAGAAAAATGAAAAGTCACATACAGAGGAGAAACAATATGACTAAGCTCTGATTATTTGGTAGAAAACATGCAGACAAGATTGCAATGGGATGACATATATAAAACACTGAAAGAAAAAACCCACCAAGCAAGAATAATATATCCTGCAAAACTGTAGTTCAAATATGATGGGGGAAGTTAAGATATTTTCAGATAAACAGAAATTAAGGGAGTATGTAAAAACCAAACCAAACTAAGAAGAATTATTAAAGGTAGTCCTTCAGTCTGAGAACAAAGAACATAAGACCACAGGCTGAATTTAGGATGCAGATCGTACCAGCCAGATACCAACCTAGGAAATGAACTCTCAAGGACTATCCAAAACCAAAAGAATTACAACAAGGAACCAGAGAGGTTAATCTGTAAATGACAGCAACATAAGAACAGATGTTTAGGTATAGCACTGTCTAGGTATAGCAAACTGTTTAGGTATAGCACTTTCTAATAGAGAATAAGCCAAAGCAATAGCAAGTAATAATAGACTAGTTCAAACCTAGGAAGAAAAAGTTAAATTTTCAAGGTAACCACAAAGAAAGTTAACAAACCTACTCATCAAAATAAAGAAGAAAAACATAAAGTCTATGTAAAAACAAAATCTACAAAAGAAATGGAAAAAAAATCCACAAATAAAAGGAATTCAGCACAGGAGAGTAAGAAGAACAAAGAAAACATCAGCACCACAATAAAAAGGACTGCAAAGTGACAGCAATTAACTCACAAATATCAATAACTACACTGAATATAAATGGCCTAAATGCACCCATAAAGAGACAGAGAATGACAGAATAGATTAAAAAAACAGGATCCATCAATATGCTATTTAAAAGAGACACACCTTAGAAACAAAGATGTAAAATTATTAAAAATCAAAGGATGCAAAAAAATATATCAAACAAACAGCTACCAAAAAAGAGCAGGAGTGGCGATTCTAAACTTAGACAAAATAGACTTTAAAACAAAATCCACCATAAAAGACAAAGAAGGGCACTATATAATGATTAAAGGAACAATCCATCATGAAGACATAACCATAGTAAACATCTACGCACCCCAATGACAGGGCTCCAGAATACATAAATCAAACTCTAACAGCACTGAAAAGAGAAATTGACAGTTCCACAATAATAGTAGGAGACTTCAACACACCACTCTCAGTAAAGGACAGAACATCTAGAAAGAAACTCAACAAAGATACAGAAGATCTAAAGGACATAACCAGCGAACTTGACCTCATAGACATATATAGAACACTCCCCCAACAGCTGCAAAGTACACATTCTTTTCCAATGCCATGGAACGTTCTATAGAATAGACAACATCTTAGGCCACAGAGCAACCCTCAACAAAATCCAAAACATTGAGATAATTCAAAGTAGCTTCTCTGACCACAATGCCATCAAGGTAGAAACTAACAACAGGGAGAGCAAGGAAAAGAAATCAATTACATGGAAACTGAAAAACACCCTACTAAAAAAAACACTGGGTAATAGAAGAAATCAGAGGTGGAATCAAAAAATTCCTAGAACTAAATGAGAATGAAAACACACCATATCAAAACCTTTGGGACACAGCAAAGGCAGTCCTCAGATGACAATTTATAGCAATAGATGCGCACATCGAAAAAGAAGAAAGGTACAAAATCAAAACGTTAACTACACAACTCAAACAAATAGAAACAGAATTAAAAAAAAAAAAACCAACAGCCACCAGAAAAAATGAAATAATAAAGATCAGAGCAGAAATAAATGAAATAGAGAACAGAAAAACAATAGAATCAACAAAACCAAAAGTTGGTTCTTTGTAAGGATCAACGAAATCGACAAATCACTGGCCAAAATGACAAAAGAAAAACAGGAGAGGATGCAAATAACCCAAATAAGAAATGAAATGGGTGACATTAAACAGACCTAACTGAAATAAAAATAATCATAACAGAGTATTATGAAAATCCATACTTTGACAAATTTGAAAACCTAGAGGAAATGGACCAATTTCTAGAAACACAGTACCTACCCAAACTAACACAAAATGATGTGGAAAATCTGAACAGACCAATAACAAGAGAAGAGATTGGAATGGTAATAAAAAAATTTCCAACAAAAAAACCCTGTCCCAGATGGCTTCACTGGAGAATTCTACCAAACATTCAGAGACTAGCTTACACCGGTACTACTCAAACTATTTCAGAAAGTAGAAACAAAGCAATACTTCCAAATTCATTCTATGAAGCCAGCATAACCCTGATACCAAAACTAAGCAACGACACCACAAAAAAAGAAATTAAAGACCAATATCTCTCATGAATATAGACACAAAAATTCTCAACAAAATTCTAGCCAACAGAATTCAGCATCATATCAAAAAAATAATACACCACGACCAAGTAGGATTCATACCAGGCATGAAAGAACAGTTCAACATTAGAAAATCAACATAATCCACCACATAAATAAAAGTAAAGAATTATATGATCATCTCAATTGACACAGAAAAGACTTTTGACATACTCCAACACCCACTCCTGATAAAAACTCTTAATCAAATAAGTAGAGAAGGGAAATTTCTCAACATAATAAAGGACATCTATGCAAAACCAACGGCCAACATCATTCTTAATGGAGAGAGGCTGAAAACATTCCCCTTGAGAATAAGAACAAGAAAAGGTGTTCTTTATCACCACTCCTATTTAACACTGTGCTGGAAGTCCTAGCTAGAGCAATAAGGCAAGAAAAAGTAAAGGCATCCAAATTGGTAATGAAGAAGTTAAACTGTCTCTATTTGGAGATGATATGATACTATATATAGAAAACCCAAAAGACTCCATGAGAAAAATACTACAACTAACAGAAAGATTCAGTAGGATAGCAGGATACAAGATAAACATACAAACATCAATTGGATTCCTATACACTAATAAACAGAACGAGGAAAAGGGAATCAGGGAAACAATACAAATTATAATAGTCCCTAAAAAAATAAAATACTTAGGAATAAATCTAACCAGGACTGTAAAAGACCTATACAAAGAAAACTACCAAACACTACTACAAGAAACCAAAAGAGATCTACATAAATGGAAAATCATACTATGCTCATGGATAAGTAGACTCAACATTGTGAAAATGACAATTCTACCCAAAGCAATTTACAAATACAATGCAATGCTGGTCCAAATACCAACGACATTCTTTAAAGAGATGGAAAAACTAATCATTAACTTTATATGGAAAGGGACAAAGCCATGGATAAGTAAAGCACAGTTGAAGAAGAATAAAGTAAGAGGACTTGTACTGACCTCAGAACCTACACCTATGGTAGTCAAAATAGCCTCGTACTGGTACAATGACAGATATGTTGACCAGTGGAACAGAATTGAGAACCTAGATGCAAATCCATCCACCTATGGTCACCTGGTCTTTGACAAGGGCCCAAAGTCCATCAAATATGGAAAAGACAGTCTTTTTAACAAATGGTGCTGCTAAAACTTGATATCCACCTGCAAAAAAATGCAATAAGACCTATACCTCACCCCATACACAAAAACTAATTCAAAATGGATCAAAGACTTAAATATAAAGCCAAAAACTATAAAATTCATAGAAGAAAACATAGGGTCAACACTAGAGGCCCCAATACACGGAATTAGCAGGCTACAAACCATAACCAACAACACACAAACTCCAGAAAATGAGCTAGATAATTGGGATCTTCTAAAAATTAAACACTTATGCTCATCAAAAGACTTCACCAAAAGAGTAAAAAAAGAACCTACAGACTGGGGAAAAAAATTTTGGCTATTACAAATCAGACAAAGTTCTAATCTCAAAAATCTACAAGAAAATCCAACATCTCTATGAGAGAAAGACAAATAATCCAATCAAAAAATGGGCAAAGGAAATGAACAGACACTTCACCAAAGAAGACATTCAAGCAGCCAACAGAAACATGAGAAAATCCTCTTGATCTCTAGCCATTAGAGAAAGGCAAATCCAATCCACAATGAGATACCATCTCACCCCAGCATTACTGGCATAAATCAAAAAAACAGAAAATAACAAACAATGAAGAGGCTGCAGGGAGATAGGAGTTCTTATGCTCTGCTGGTGGGAATGCAAAATGATACAGCCATTTGGAAAATGATATGGCACTTCCTAAGAAAGCTAGAAATAAAAACACCATATGATCCAGCAATTCCACTCCTAGGAATATAGTCTAGATCAATAAGAGTTGTCACACGTACATATAGACATACGCACACCCACGTTCTTCCCAGCATTGTTCACAATTGCAAAAAGATGGAAACAATCTAGATGCCCATCAACAGATGAATGGATAAACAAACTATGGTACATACACACAATGGAGTACTACACAACGATAAAGAACAATGATGAATCTGTGAAGCATCTCATAACGGATGAATCTGGAGGACATTATGCTGAGTGAAATAAGTCAATCACAAAAGGACAAATATCGTATGAGACCACTAGTGTAAAAACTCATGAAAAGGTTTACACGCAAAAAGAAACAATCTTTGAAGGTTACAAAGGAGGGGAGGAGTGAGGATGGAAAAACACTAAATAGACAATAGTTAAGTGGTAACTTTGGTGAAGGGTAAGACAGTACACAATACTGGGGAAGCCAGTACAGCTTGTACAAGGCAAAGTCATGGAAGCTCCATAGACACATCCAGACTTCCTGAGGGACAGAATTACTGGGCTGAGGGCTGTGGGGATCATGGTCTTGGGGAACATCTAGCTCAGTTGGCATAACATAGTTTTTAAAGAAAGTGTTCTACTTTCTACTTCGGTGAGTAGTGTCTGGGTCTTAAAAGCCTGTGATACTAAGATGCTCCACTGGTCTCACCTCTTTGGGAGCAAGGAAGAATGAAGAAAACTTAAGATACATGAGAATGATTAGTCCAAAGGACTGATGGACCACATCTACCACAGCCTCCACTTAACTAGTCCAGTATAACTAGATGGTACCCAGCTACCACACTGACCTGCTCTGACGGGGATCACAATAGAGGGTCCTGGACAGAACAAAATTCTAACTGACAAAAAAATACCAGACTTATTAGCCTGACAGAGACTAGATAAACTCTGAGAGTATGGCCCCCGGACACCCTTTTATCTCAGTAATGAAGTCACTTCCGAAGTTCACCCTTCAGCCAAAGATTAGACAGGCCCATAAAAGAAAATGAGACTAAAGGGGCACAACAGCCCAGGGGCAAGGACTAGAAGGTAGGAGGGGACAGGTAAGCTGATAATAGGGAACTCAGGGTTGAGAAGGGAGAGTGTTGACATGTTGTGGGGTTGTTAACTAATGTCATAAAACAATATGTGTACTGACTGTTTAATGAGAAACTTGTTCTGTTAACTTTCATCTAAATTATATTTTTTTTTTTAAAAAGGAAATATTTATCAAATACCTGTTATATGCTCAGCTTTTTCTTGGTGATGCAGGATATTTTGAAACATCTGAGAGAATCTTGGCCTTTAAGAAATTTGCAGTTTGTTATGATAAAAATTGTGCACACATTACTGTCACAGACCAAATAGAGATAGTTTTTCTTGATTGCTTACCATGTGCTACGTACTATGCTATATACATTATCTTTTTAATCTTTACAAAATCAAAACCAAACAGAACAAAAACCCCCAACATTTTAGAGAAAGAGAAACTGAGGCTCAGGGAAGTTGAACATTTGGCCACAGTCACATAACTAGTAAGTGGTAGAATCAGAATATGAGCTCAGTAATTTGACCACAGAGAACATATGCTTAACCACTGTGATACACTTCTCCACATACAATGACAATTAGAGCTATTAATTCAAATAGTAAACTTATTTTGCAATTACTGAACTAAGATTTTTATAAGCATTATTTCATTTAATTATGAAGATGAAAAACCAAAGCCTTCAGTATGGATTACAACTCAACATAAAGAAAAAAAAAAAAAAAAACAATCCTCAGAACTGGACCAATAAGTACCATCATGATAAGTGGAGAAAAGATTGAAGTTGTCAAGGATTTCGTTTTACTTGGATCCACAATGAACACCCATGGAAGCAGCAGTCAAGAAATCAAAAGACACATTGAATTGGGCAAATTTGCTTTAAAAGACCTCTTTAAAGTGTCCTAAAGTAAAGATGTCACCTTGAAGATTAAGGTGTGTCGGACCCAAGCTGTGGTGTTTTCAATTGCCTCATATGCATGTAAAAGCTTGACAATGAATAAGGAAGGCTGAAGAAGAATTGACACCTTTGAATTGTGGTGCTGGTGAAGAATATTGAATATATCATGGACTGCCAAAAGAATGAACATATCTGTCTTGGAAGAAGTACAACCAGAATGCTCCTTAGAAGCAAGGATGGGGAGACTGCGTCTCACATACTTTGGACAAGTTATCAGGAGGGACAAGTCCCTGGAGAAGGACGTCACGCTTGGTAAAGTAGAAGGTCAGCAAAAAAGAGACCATCAACAAAATGGATTGACACAGTGGCTGCAACAATGGGCTCAAGTACCAAAGATTGTGAGGGATGGCACAGGACAGGGCAGTGTTCTTTTGTACATAGGGTCGCTATGAGTCGGAACAGATTTGACTGCACCTAACAACAAGAACATTTCATTCAATTATCACAACAACTTTGTGGAGTAGCCACCATTATTTATTACCATTCTAGAGAGAAAACTAAGTCACAGACAGAGCTTGCATAAGGCAACACAGTTGGTACATTTTGGCACTAGCATTTGAAAACAAGCCATATGACTTAAAAAGTTTATCTCCCAAATTTTTGAAAAATTTTCAATCTGCATAACAGTGTGAATAATACCTCAATAAACCACCATATATCCATCATCTAGATTTTGTTTAATTGTAGTATTTTTCACATTTGTAGAGCCCATACAGTTAACCACTCTAATTATACAGCTGAATTATGTGATCAGATTAAATGCTAGAAGAATTTATAAGAAATGGAATTAATAGATAAGGAAAGCTCTATGGAGGTGTGTCTTGAAGTAGTTCTTGATATTTTGTTATAAGTGGATAAAGGAAGGCATTCCAAAAGTTGAGAAGAGTAAGAAAAGTGGAATGATCATGTGGCCATACCTAGATGAAATTTTTTTTTTGGGAAAGTATAAAACTAATTTGGGAGCAGATTATGAATATCTGAAAGTCATGAAAGGGGTTCAGACTGATTACCATAGAAAAAATGGAGCTTTTGAAAGTCCTTTTCAGCAGGAGAAATAGCAACTAAGATACTAGCATTTATAAACACTTCTCATTGTCTTTTAAGAACTTCTATAGGATACCACTGCTCTGAGGGAACGTAACACTCTTCTCATTCAATTCTAAGAGGTTAGGATTTAAACAATGCTTTTGAAAACTGGTAACCTGAAGAATTCTTGAAATGTCAGTGTGTTGAGTGGCCAGTGGAAAAACTGACAAAATTTTACAGAAAGCAAAATGTATTTTGGTGATTTCTTCCATATACTTTTAACAGGATCTCTTTGCTTTCCTCAAGCTAAGGCAAATAAGAGATAGCTGCTTCTCTTAGCTTCTTATCATTGAACCATCCCTACCAGGACAGCTCTCAGAACTGCACATTATACTCCAGAATATTCCCTTTTCCTCCAATAAAGAATTTAACTCATTTGTACCCTATTTCTTAAGGAGACTTGGTGGCAAAATAGTTAAGTGCTCAGCTGCTAACCAACCGAAAGGCGGGAGGTTCAAACCCACTAGCTGCTCAGAGGGAGAAATCTGATCCTGTAAAGATTATAGCAAGGAGCCCTGGTGGCAGTGGTTAAAGCTCTCAACTGCTAACTAGATTTACAGCCTAGGAAACCATATACTGTTCTACTCTGTCCTATAGGATCACCATGAGTTGAAAATTGGCTCAATGGCACACAACAACCCTATTTCTTAGGGCCCTCTTAAGTCAAATTGCCCAAACTAGCTTAGGAGATAGATGATAAATATGTAATGCATTACTCATAACTGATATGTAAAGGTGAGGAGTGAAGGGAGATAATAAACATGCTGAATATACAGACCCTTCAAATCTTACTAAATCAGTGGCTAAATATTTGACCCATGCTTGTGTTCATTCTTGAACGTGGCCACTGGTTTTAATAAATGGAGAAGCAAAAGTATGCTGAGCTGTGACACTGAATCACTGAAGGTTTCTGACTTGCTGCATTCTAGAGGCATGGATTCATGGCCACTGAACAGAGGAGCTGGGGAAGGAAGTCTCTTTTACCATCTATGAGAGTCATATTGCCTACACTTCCCATGCTTGACAGGAAGAACTGAGATGAATATTGAAAAATACATATGCTGGCCAAGTGTGTGATATGCCACTAACATTTCAAACGTGATGCAAATACATGACATGCCTGTCATCCTAACCTTGTAAATTCCTCTAGTTCCCAGTGTGGTGAGTTGTAAACAGTAATGTTTCCAAGTCAGTAGTATTCTCTATTTCAAGATCAGAGGGTAAGCACAAATGTTTATTTTTCAGCATCAATCAGGTTGAGCCAATCTCATGCAAAGGTCTAAATTGTAATGCTTTCCCTTATAGTGTCTTTAGCCAAAATAAAGCCCAAGAAAATTGCAATTCTTGTCGTTATATTGTGAAATGTAAAAAAATAAATAAATAAAATTCATTCTGTTAAAAAATTAAACCATGGCATGGTGAATGATCTGTTGCTTTCATGACTACGATTTTCACCTATAACTTGAAAGTTGGTGCTGTGTACCACCAGTTGCCAATTGCCTTTAAGTTCATTCTGACTCATGGTGACACCATGTATGTCAGAGTAGAACTGGTCACATAGGGTTTTCAATGGGAGATTTTTCAGAAGTAGATCACCAGGACTTTCTTCCAAGGTGCCTCTGGGTGGACTCAAACTTCCAACTTTCATCTAGCAGCTGAGCACATTGATCGTTTGCACCACCCAGGGACAAATTAGTGTCATGAAGGAACCTTTAATATTGAATGAAGAAGAGGAATAATGAATAACCTACAACTATTTTACTGCTGACAGATTTTAATCCACTACTAGGCAATATTGAGGTTGAAGCAATGATATAAAAGTGTAATGGTCACTGTTGTCAGGTGCCGTCAAGTCGATTTCGACTTATAGCAATCCCAAGTGACAGAGTAGAACTATCCCATAGGATTTCCTAGACTGTAATCTTTACAGGAGCAGATCACCAGGTATTTTTCCTTGAGGAGCCACTGGGTGGATTTGAACTGTCAACCTTTGGGTTAGTAGTTGAGCACTTAAGTGTGTGCCACCAAGTCTCCTTAATTATATTTTCCCCGTGCCACATTTTCTCAACTTGGTCTGCACTTCCTTTACTGAACTACCATAAATGGTTCTTCTTAGGCTAGTAATTCAATGGTCTTTGAAAACTTTGCCTTAGTACTAGATTTCAAAGAAAAATAATACAGTCATAAACATCGCTGGACAAAATACCATTGACCTCATTCTGAGGTATGAAATGGTATATATAGCCAGATAGGCAATTATGGAGAAACATGGCTTTTTAATACTAGAATTTTTTTTTATATTGTTGCAAGAATGTCCAGTGTCATTCTAATGACGTCCTAAGGGAGAGTTAGAAAACTCTGAAATGTTTTTTGGAAGAAATATATCCAGGAACAAGATCAGCTTAAAACAAAATGAGCTGTTATCATCTTTCCTCCCACCTTTTCCTCCAACATTGAAACTTCACCCCAAAATCAAAACCAAACCCACTGCCATGGAGTTGATGGGTACAAAGCAGGATGCCCTAGGTCTCCTGGAGTATCTGTGGCTAAGGACTGTAATACTCCATTAAGAGGAGGCAAAAGAGGAGGGGCACCATTGGTCAGAGAGCCACACTGAAGATGAAGAGTGGCTTTCAAATGGACAGCACAGAATGTGGATCTCAAACAAGGAGAACAAGCTACTCTTCTCTGGGCAAGACATCACTTTGTTGGCTTCTCTTGATGGGAATGAATAAAACAACTGAGGGCAAGAAAGACTCGGTTCCTGTTGGTAATAAAGCTCTACTTTCAGACAGATCTGCATCCTAAACATTTCCAAGATGGCTATATTGGGTAAGTTTATCCACTGGGCTCTGTTTTGAGAATTACATCCCTAGGAGAAATTTTGTTAAGAAGAGCACATTATTTACAGTAAAATATTAAATTAGGGGAGTTGCATTTTGGGAATAGACTGGTTCCACAATCTAAGTTGGTATTTCTTTTTTCCTTTTTTATTTTTTCCAATTGTTAGCAAGGAAAACTTATTTCTGACTCTTCATTTTTCAGGGGGAAGTATTGTAGGAAACTTACTGTGGGTAGGAAGAGTGACTTCTCTGATGAACATGTAGAATAAAGAACTCAACATACCTTGCTCAGTTCTCTGTTTTTTTTTTTTTTTTTCCTCTTAATTGAAAATTACCTGGTCCATAGAGCACAGACATTATCTTATGGTCCTATGATTGCCCAATGTTGCCTGTGATTGAATAGTTTAGTTCATCTATGTTAGGGGTGGAGTTACAGTAAGCCAGTTTGGCTATAAGCCTAAAGCCAAATTTTCCAATTTCTGTCTTATGCTTATTTTGTTTCAAATGCAGGCAGGCAGGGGGAACTGACATTTTATATTGCCCTCTCCAATTCCAACAGTAATATTTTTAATTAGAATAAGTAATATATGATATGATAAAAAAGATGAAATAAATCAAAAGTTATAAAATGAAAGGTTAGCATTCTTTCTACCCTAGATTCTAAACTCCTTCCCAGATCAAGAATTACTTCTTATCTTTTTAGAAATATTCTATGTATAATCAAATATATGTGTGTGTATGCACACGTGTATGTGTGTTTGTAATTACTCTGTACATATTGTTTCTTAACCTTTCATATTTCATTTAAATATTTATCTTGGAGATCACTCAATAGAATAAATTTGGGGTTAATGTCACTTTTTTATGGCAGTAAAATATTTTATTTTATGGCTGCACCAATGTTTTTAACTGATACCCTATTAATTAACATGCAAGTTATTTCTGGAGCCCTGGTAACACAGTGGTTAAACACTGCTTCAATAATATCCTTTGTGTTAGTATACTTGTAGACTACCTTTCTAGAAGTGGATATGCTATATTAAACGGTAGGTACATTTAAAATTTGATACATATAACTATTGTCAAATTGCTCTCTCAAGAGATTGCAGCTACCAATAATATTTGAGAATGCTTGTTTCTCTATACCTTTGCCAATACTGCAAAGTATCAAATATTTTGTTCTTTAAAATTTTGTTTTTTGAAAGTAGGTTCCTAAAAAGCACTTTCACAATGTTGCTACACATACCATAGGGGTAAAGTTTATTTAATTTATTTTTCAGCAAAAAAATTATAGGGTCAAGTGAATGTATCAGCTCCCTTCAACACTTCATGCAAAAAGTTTAGAGAAAAAATATATATTATATATAAATTCTATGTTCTTGTTATACTTCAATAATAAAAGTCAAGCACACATTATGTTCCTTTAAAAAAGCATGCACTTGGATACGAAATATTATTCTAATTTCTAGTTTGAGCCTCTACATTTGCAAAAAGCAAAACTGTAACAGGTATGTAATTTCATGGTGTCTTATATAAGTGGTCATATTTTGTGAGGAGAAAATGTCAATGAGGCGTAGTTAAAGGTCACTTATTTTAATGAACCGGTTTCCGACTCATAGTTTTACGTCTACTTTTTTTTTTTTTCCTGGTAGGTTGTACTTTGACTCAAAAAAACAAAAAACAAACCCGTTGCTTCGATTCCAACTCATAGCAGCCTTATGGGACAGAATGGAACTGCCCCATAGAGCTTCCAAGGAGTGGCTGGTGGATTTGAACTGCAACCTTTTGGTTAGCAGCCGAGCTTTTAACCACTATGCCACCAGGACTCTGTACTTTGATTAGCATAAGGGTTTTCTAATAACTGTTGTAGTGTTTAAAGTTCAAATGATTCCTTAGTCAATGTGCTCCTTTTTCCAGGATTAAAAGCAGGTGAATGCTTACAAACTCTCATACTGAATGTGTGTGTGTGTGTGCGTGCGTGTGTGTGTAAAAGAGAAAAAGAAAGGGAGAGAGGAGAGAGAGAAAGATATGCTTAGGTTTCTCCATTTTGTTAGGTTCTCTCATGCTAGTATTGTGTAGAGGGAGGAAGATTTCTCAAAGAAAAGGAAATAAACTCTATGTTCAAGAATTAGATTTGATGCTGTATTTTCGGCTGTGACTGTATTTTATCTATTACATTTAACTAGATGAAATAGTTCCCTAATATTTACTCTGTTGGTGATAGAACATGGATCACAATAGTCAACTTGATTCTTCCTAAATGAAGGTAGTAATAGGCCTCCTCAACTGCTAATCAAAAGATTGGTGGTTCAAAACCACCAGGGGCTCCTTGGGAGAAAGATGTGGCAGTCTGCTTCCCTAAAGATTTACAGCCTTGGAAAACCTTTGTGATCACTATGAGTCAGAATTGACTGAACAGCAGTGGTTTTGGTTTCAGGTTTATCCATTCTCCAATCCAGAATTCCAAGTACCCCTCCAGGTGTTTGAGTGCCATGGGACTTATGCTTTGGTGATTTTCAGAAAGACTATCTCCCTGTCTTTAAGCTTATTAAAACAGCTTGCAATTCACTTTTACCCAGTAGGGATGACTACAGAATTGTATATTGCCCCTGTGGATTTCTACAAGCTAGGTATTAGGTGAATTTATATTAGTTGACAGCTTTCTGCATGCCAGGTCTATGCGCTATTTTATTTAATTCTCCCAAAAGCCCTATGAAGTAAGCCTTTGTATTCTAGCTTGGTAAGTTAAGAAAGAAAATCATTGAGATCAAGGACAATGGCCAAGATCACATGGCTGTACTCAGCAATGCTGAGCCTTGAGATTTGTTGACTTAAAGCTTCAATTTTCTACCACACCACCTTGCCTAAATGTGCTGGTGTTTGTGTGTCTCATGAGAGAAAGTACCCCAAACATCTGTAAATAATTAAATATTAGAGAACTGTATATTAATGCTCAGTGACAGTTCTCATATGTGTTTTGCATGACTTTAACTTTCCCCTAACATAGAGGAAGTGGACGTGAACAATTATACTAATTTGAAATGAACCAGACCTATGAAGAGATATAATAAATAATGTATACCCATATACCTACAACTCAGCTTAGGAAGTGAAACATTTCAGTAACAGTTGAAACCCTAGCCCGAACCCCCTTATACTTCTGACCAATGCATTCCTTCCCATCCTCTTTTCTTCATCCTCCTGCAGAGGCAACCACTATCCTGAATTTGATATTTATCATTCTCATTAATTTCTCTAATCCTTAAATAATGTATAGTAATATTGGGGTTTTTAAAATGTCTTATGCACATTCTATCACATGCCATTCAGTCATTTGTAACTTGCTTTTTTTGTTTAACTTTCTGCTTTTTTAGATTCATACATATTGGCCAGTATACTTCTTGTTCTTTAAGTGAAAGCATCTGAAATGTTCTTCTGAAATGTTGCTGATAAAACTAATAACTAGATTCTATGAGCTATGTACTGAACTGAGCAATTTACATATTAATTTATTTAAGCTTCCTAATGCTAGGAGATGTGTATTATTATTCTTACGTTATAGATGAAGCTCAGAGAGTTTTAAATTACTTACACAACAGAACAGCTAGTCAATAGCAGAGCTGAAATCCCAACACAAGTATAAATAACTCTAATTCTGAGCTTTTTCTATTATACTGCATGCCTACCTTTAGTGAATTTCAACTTTCATTTCATTCAGTTTTCCTCAAGATCAAGGCTTCAAACTCCTGACCAAGGGCAAAGCATAGAGCAAGATACAGTGACCTGCATATGCTAAGATGCTGCCTTAGTAATGCAGCCCCCAGGGTTACCATCTCCCCACTGCCTCTCATTTACAGAGGTAATTGCCCTCTGCTGTTACTGTGCTGTGTAGTGACATTTAACATCACCTAGGGCACCTGTTCCTGAAACATCCTACCTATAGAAAGAAATAACTGCTCTATGACTCTATTTCCCAACAAAAACCTAGGCAAATTCACCACCATACACCAAGATTGAAAAGGTGCCGTAGAAAAATGTCGATAGGCGTCCACAAACCGAGCAACGGCCTAATTGTTAAGCAAAATTGCTATGTCTTACGATTACTTCTATTATAAACCGTCCAGTAAAGAGTAGACTCTGCCTCCCTGTTGACTCTTTCATTAGGACAATACTCCCACATTGGTACCCAATTATAAACAAGCCCCATCCAAATTTACATTACTCTCCAAATAACATGCACAGACTGATTACTGTTTCTTAAGAAAGCAAAATCTACATGAGTACTAAATACTCCTTTTGTGGAGTCTATTGTGGTTTCATAGTCAGACCCTTCTGAATACATGTGGCAACTATCTTTTAAAGTGGTCTGCAGAAACATACATTATACTTGGAATGTGTTTCAAGAACAACAGAACCTAAGGAGATGTGTTTTATTTTCTGTCATCTAAACCATGTACACTTTTTCTTATTCTGTTTCTTCCTTCTTCTCTTCTCTGGTCATTGTTCTCCCCACTTATCCTTAGTGTCTCTCTGAGGTTCTCTCACTTTCTATAAGTTGGCCCCTCTCTGTTTCAGATTCTCTTTTTACTTATCTCATCAGTTGTTTTTTTCTACATGCACTATTTTGGTATTTTAGCCAGTTGATTCTTAGTATGTTGCTATCTCTTCTCCCTGATGGTTCTCTATTCCTTGTGACTCCTCAGGGTCTACTGCAGGGGGTACTCTTCCTGAAGAGGTAGCATGCAACTGATGAGTAAGGACTCAATTGTACCCTCAAAAGGAAAAAAGATTCTTTGGTTGCTTTCTTGCTTCAGACCACATTTATTTTCCCCAAACACTGGCTCTTCTCAATTTATATATGAGCTTATATGTAACTTGAAATAGCTAAACATTTATGTTTTTCTGCTGCATGTCTTTACAGATGAAGAATTCTGGGGATTGGAAATGGAGAATACCAAAAGAGATTAATCAGTGCTTCCTAGAGATAGGGTTAATATTGCATTTGGTATGATGGGCTCTGCCCTTTTCTCTTGAATCCCGATCTACTCCTTCATCTACCTGTGGTTGCTCGTTTACTACCCCAGGGAAATGCCTGTACATTGAGCTGAGGAAGCCTGCAGATTTTGTCCTAACCCAGAGCCCCTTTCAAAAGCTTATATTAACCTCTTATGTACTACCACATGCTCAAAACAAACTTTCTCTAACAAACAATAATTCCTAATTTTGCATCTGAAGTTCTTGTTTATTTGGTATGATTATCAATTCTAATCTAAAACATCTTAATCATTTTTACCCTCGAATTAGAAGGCAGCAACCTTATTTATAAAAATAACATTAATTTTCAAAATGGTAAATAACATCACTGTAATTTATTTTAAAATACTCCAATAGCTTCAATTACGCTCAGCATATAATCCAAATTCTCTGTCATGGTTTATGAGGTTCTGCTTGATGTGGCCCCCCCCCCACCCTGCTTCTCCCATGTCATCTAGAAGCATCCTTCTCTCTCAACATGCTCCAAACACATTGTCCTCCTAAAAGTTCTTAGACTACCAAGTTCGTTACTCCCTTAAGGCTTTTGCTGTTTTGACTTGCTTTTCTCTCTGCATAAAGGCTCTTCCTCCATAACAAGACTTTTTCTTGTTGATCATATCTCAGCCATCATTTTTCAGGTCTTCCTTGGCATATAACACACTCCCAACATATACTTTTTTGAATCAATCGATCAAAATTTGCCAATACATTTGAAGTATAAGTAGCATATATCATACATTCTGCTTCTGTTGATTTTGATGATGTCATCTGATGTATACTCCTAAAAACTGGTATCTGGTAGGAGATAGGAGAAAGGCCCTTGGGACAGTCTGCAGCATTTTATGTATTGTTCACTATCGCCATCACATCCTCCGCTTCCTCTGCTGCTGTTTCATCTGGGAGTCTTTGGCCTTATGCATGATACGAAAGTTTGATAAAGAAGTATAAAGTGGCAGAATCTTTTTTAAATACAACTGGCATCTGCTCCATAATGGCTAGATCAGGAAGGGGCAGTGATGCTTTTAAAATGCAAGGATATCAAGTTTTTCTTTCTGTCTATGTATTATTTATAGTCATATAGTATCTGTGCTACTCATCAATAAGTAGAAGGCAGATATTCATGGGGCAGAGAAGGTAGTATGTCATGACTTTGTCTTACCTTGCTTTCTGTTGCTCTGTTTAATGTTATAAGTCAACATTTCTCTAACTTACACCTTTTTAATTCAGGGGGAAAAAATCACACATTTTTTATATGCAAAACATATTTTCAGCTACTCACAGTGCACTGTGCCTACTGATACTGTTTGGACAGTGGAAACAAAACAAAAAAAAATCTTTTTTTCCTTATCATTTTTGGCATTGTCTATCTACCCTCTTCTGTTTCTGCATAAACCTGACAAGTGGTACCTCCACAAGTCCTTGCCTCTTTATCGCCCAGTCATGGATATGAGAATGAAGCTGATCAAGGTGGTCACAAACTTAGCATAGCATTTTAGGTACATTATCACTGACGTAATAAAACCCCACTTCCCTCATTGTCAAGGGATAATTCTCTTGATCCAGCCTAAAATAGAATTGGCCTTTTCTTTCCTGTTTCTTTGTCAACAGCTATTTTTGCAAGGTTTTCATTACTTCCTAATTGTTCAAACTTCCTATCTTCATTTTTCTTGTTAAGGACCGATTTTACAAATGCATTCATTATCTCTACCATTTTAGACTCATCATTAATTTCATGCTTCTCATTTATTAGTGGACCTATTTTCAGTCTGGTATTTCTTTTCTCACTGCAGCATTTGGAAAATGCCGTTGTTTTCTCTGAGTTCCCTATACTAGCTTTAATATGCCCTGCTTATGCTACTAGTATCTCTCATATGTTTAATTGATGTATATCTACAGTTTTTATTCCAAATATCAAGTTTTTCTTCACTGACTTTAATATAAGATGTTAAAAGACATTTATGTTTACACTTCATATTTGCACATCTCATTCTTCAAACACATTTTAAATCTACTCCAGTCTACTTAAAATATCAATAGAAGAAGCACTGGCAGAAAGAGAATTGAGACAATTCCACATCTTATAAATTCATTACTGTATACAATACGTTTCCTAACCCTTAAATAATGAAGAGATTCATGACAGTATTCTCTTGTAAGCTAATAGACAGCATTATTCATCAATGTGCTTGGTCAGGACATACAGCAAAGCCAAGGAGTAGAATTTCAGTTAATCAACTTGTGGGTATTTGAGTAAAGAATGTGTAGGGTAGAGGTAAATATCTTGGACCAAGATATGGAAGACCTGGTTCTAGAATATGAACATCTTGGAATAATTTTAACTAAATCTTTTACTCTTTTTCTCTGTCAGAGGTCAAAGTCTCTCTATCTCTATTTTTATTCTCACCTGTGTGTATTTTCTAGAAATATGGGAGTGGGACTGGGAAGGGGAGAGGCATGTATTTGCTGGCAGAACACTTTGGCGTTATCTAGGTAGCAAAAAATACTGTAATCCACAATCCATATCATGACACAACAGGACATTGGTTTAGGAAACAGGAGACCTGGGGTTTTATTGCAACTTTCCTATTATTTGATTTCTTGGCAAATGTGCTTTTTCATTTGAAAAATGTAAGGGTAGAATTGGAACATCATTAAGATTTCTTCTACCCCTAAGTGATCTATATGATTCTTAAAATTCTGAATCTATTAAATCCTTCACTAGGAGGTTTAGTTATGTCTTTCAATTGTTTGTTGTTGTTGTTAATTGCCATTGAGTCGGTTCTAACTTACAGTGGCCCCATGTGTGCAGAGTAAACTGCTTTAGAAGGTTTTCAGGGATGACCATTTGAGAGAAGATTGTCAGCTCTGTCTTCCAAGGTGCTTCTGAATGTGTTCGAATCACCAGCCTTTTCAGTCGTTAGATTCCTGGTATTTTAGTCTCCTTCTTGAAACTCTGAATCAACCTGATCATTCCACACACCATGTACATACCAGCCCACAAAAGTAAGTCCTGGACACCAACCTATGTTTGAAGCTACTGCCCAGCAATGCTTCTTGCCTAACCCTTCACTTACTTCTTGTATTCCAATTTCACTTGGCTTTGAACTCTTGGTATTGAGGTCCCTACCTTCAGTTGACTTTTAATCCATCAAGAGTTAGTATTAATTTGGGCTTTCTGTGGCATATGAACTCGGTTTTCTCTCAGTCACATCTTTGACTTTAATTATGATCTGATATGTGGGAGAGAACCCTTTGCCATATCTGTGGATCTAAACAACTCAATCTCTAATAGTTCAAACAAACTCCTTGCCCCTCATTGACCTATATAAGGTTGAGAGGGTGCACCAGATAATCATTTAGTAAATATTTTGTCCTTGGGAAAATTTTTCTCTGTGTCTTAGCTTTGCCATTTGCAAAACTTGCTAACCTTCTTCTTCAAAACTGCTATGAAAATCAAATGAAATAATTCCTGTGAAATTCTTTTGCAAAATGTTTATCTTATGCACTTCTATGCTCAAGTCCCCGAAATAATTGCTTTTGTGCCTATGGGCCTTGATCTTTTTAAACTTCCTTGCTTTCTTACATGTACTCCTGCATTTCTCACACTCCTTCTTAAAAAAGTCTCTTTAATTCTTTTTCAGTCTGGGAGATTCCTAGTCATTCCTCAAGACCCAGCTTAAGGCTAACTCCTCTATGAAGCCTTCCTACCTCTCCCAGGCAGAGAATGCCATGTTCTCCCCCATTCTCCTTTTGTATTTTGTTAATACCTTTAATCGAGGTATAGCAGCAGCAACAGTCCATAGGTAACATACTCTGAGTACTCCCTACATGATTGGCATTGTATATGCCTTTCTCATTTCACCCTGAAACAAACATATAAAGAAATAGGTAATAATGTTAAGTCTATTGTTTTGATAATAAAACCAAAAAAGATCAAACCTGTTGCCATTGAGTCGATTTCAACTCATAAGGACCCTATAAGACAGAGTAGAACTGCCCTATAGGGTTTCCAAGTAGTGGCTGATGGATTTGAACAATTGACCTTTTGGTTAGGAGCCGAGCTCTTAACCACTGTGCCACCAGGGCTCCGTTTGATAATAAAACTGAGGTCAAATAACTTGTGAAGGTCACCCAATTAGAAAGAGTCACAGCATAGACTGGAACCCAAGCCTGAGTCCTCCTTTCTATAACCTTCCAAAGAATCCTCACAAAGGAATTAGTGAAATCTACTTAGTCAGTTGGGACTAAGGAGAATGACTCTGCCTTTGCCCAGACTTTCACTCTTTTCTCATTATCATGGATTTTACAGCACTGGCTTTTCTTGCTCAGTGTATTTTAATATCGTACTCATTGCTATTCCACTTGCTGGAGTTCTTGCTTCCTTGTACTTGGTGGGGCTTTTTTTTTTTTAATATTCACATTAAAAACTCTCAGTCTCACTGCTTAGAATTTCAAAAGTTTACATCCCATGTTTGTAATTATTATTATTATTATTTTCTTTCTTGTTTTATTTTCAAGGAGGCTTGCCTTCCCTATAAAATCCCTGCCTTCATATCGGGACATCTTGATTTGGCTGCTGTCTTATTTAGCTCAGAACTCTCTATGATATCTCTCCATGGCAGTAATGAGAGGAGTTATAGAATCCTCTGGGGTTTTGGCAGAGAGAAAGAAGCTTCCAGGTTAATATTAATCTTCAAAAAGAAACCCTCTACACAAAAGTCCTAGATGTTATGATACATTCCATGAGGTTCTGTGGTATTACAATACTCATTCTACCTCTCACCCCCAACTGCAGCCATGAGACATTTGACTATTTAACTTTTTATGTCTACTGTGTGAAGGTTCTGCCAGTATATTAATACTTTTATGACAATAATTTTTAACACTTACATTGTGTCTCCACTTAATGCCAGCAGCCACTACGTTCAAAGCATCCTCATATGCCTCCGTTAAGTGTCTCCCTGCTATCACAGGGTGGCTTATCAGGAAAGAATGAGTCCGTTACTCATTTCCAAGAATACAAATCTGTTGCCATTGAGTAGATTCCAACTCATAGCGTCCCTATAGGACAGAGTAGAACTGCCCCATACAGTTACCAAGGAGCACCTGGTGGATTCGAACTGCCAACCTTTTGGTTAGCAGCTGTAGCTCTTAACCACTACGTCACCAGAGTTTCCTTTCCAAGAACAGTACACAGTAAATCTTGATCAAGTAGATAACCCAAATATTTACATGCAAAGGATAAAGGGGTGAAATGCCTGATTAATAAACTCATGAAGACTTTATGAAACCCATAACTTGCAATACATATATTTAGAACAATTGGCTTAATTTTAAGTACCTATAGTAATTTATAGTTATCATAGGTGTTCACAATGATGATCCCACAATTTTCATCCATCAGAGAAAAATGTGTTTCTGATTCCTATGGTATTAAGGAAAGAGGAACTATGTATTTGAGAAGGATTTCTAATAAGAATTGAAACAGAAGGAACTGTGTATTTCATTACAGAATTAAATTAGCCAGAACATCCCATTCTTCAAGCATTTCCATTAATTAAGATTTTACTATACTTTTATATATATAATATAATCAAAATTTATCTGAGAAGTCAGCTGTGTTGGAATGTCACTTACCAAAGATTTCAAAGATGCTTTTCTAGGCTTTTAGACCATGACATTTAGAGAAACTTCTCTGGTCAAAAGACCATCTGCTTGCAGAATGTCACATAGTATCTTTGAACAATTGTCACTAAAATCTCATTTCCTTGTCAGACAGAGGTGGCATATTTTTCTATGATTGTGTGTGTCTAGATATATATCAAGGCACAATAAAATGCAGAAATGTGTTGATATATTCATGGCATGGCTTGAAAAATGAAGAGGCCTTCCTGGAATCAAGATAGCTTTGTTTACTGGATTCAGTCGCTCTTTAGACACTTGAGCAATTTAGGCAGAGATGCAGTTTTGGATACTTTTGTTTTAAATTGTATCATCCATTATCTAAATGCATTTCTCCCCAGCTAGAAATGGCAGAGCCCAGGATTTATAATATCAACACTCCTAGAAGCAGAAAAATGGCAACTCTGATTATGGTTTCTGAAAAGGTATTAACATGCTTACACATGCCTGACCTTCTCGCATTTCCCCCCAAATCTCTGAATATAATAAGAATATTTTATACTAGTGCTTAGTAATGAGTACCCAACTCAACCTTAAAATGAATCCTCTTTTAATTAGCACATTAGTCACTCAGTAAAAATTGAGTTGGATGAAGTACTCAAATATAATTCAGCAGAGGTTCAGGCGCAGAACTAAGAGACCTCGGAAAGAAAGAGCAAGCTGCCTAGTTGTTTTTAGACTCACAGAAGGTTAAAGAGAGACCCTGCAAAGCTGAGGACCTGGAGTCACAGAGCCATTTGTTAATAGAGGAAGCCTTAGAACCTGTCCAATGCTGCCAGTATCAGGGGCTGACGTTGGAGCACTTGATAAACACCAAGCAAAGGAGGGGGAAAACATGTTGAAGTAACGTTTCTTTATCTTTTGTTTTCATGGCCTAAATTAAGCCCCAAAGAATATTGCTGTGTACGTTTTGGGATGAACTCTCACTAGGCACTCACCTAGTGCTGAAAATACTTTTGAAGTGTACAGAAACATTCATGTTGAAGTTTTGTTGCCTTGGGATAATTCTGTAATTTAGTGTGGAGAAATGGTCTGATTAGCAGTTTGGGCCAGCAGGAGGAAGCTAACTGGAGTGAAGAGGTGAGAGAGAAAAAGAGTCAGAACTTTATTCCTCAAGCATAAAACATTGCTCAAGGAAAGAAGAGGAAGTGGGAAAAATTTGGAGGCAGTAGAATTCAGTAAATCAGCGGCAGTATAATTGGAAACAAAGTGACTTTCAGAATACCACAAGGCCAAAGTCCATAAAAATGAGCAAGAAAAAATCCCTTCAAGGATTTAGAATTTCTCACAGATTTGCTCGGAAGCATGGACAGTAAACAAAGCATGAATCCTGCAAGATAGATCCCTGTCTCGTGGATTTGGGTGAGGACAAGAAATAACAGGGCCAAGAGGAGAGTAGCCATGAAAATTAGCCTGGCTATGCAGGTAATTTATCTGCAAAAGACATTTGCTTGAACTATTTGTTTTTGGTTGCTATTCTTTTTCCATTTCATGTTGCTTTAGTCAGAGAAAAACACTTGAAGGGAGGAAACCTGCTGGGTTGTTCCTTTTTTCACGCTGTGTGAACCATTTCCCTGGGCTCAGTAGGAACTAGTTTAACTTTAGCCTGATGTGCACCCTTATGGATAGATCTTCACTTCAGAAGATCAGGAGTCTCTTCAGTGGCCATTTGAGGAAGTCAGTTACTTTATGCCAACTTTGGTTGGCTATAGAAGATTTGAAATTAATTGGGGTCCAGGAGCCACTACCTAGTGGCCAAAATCCACACCAGAATCCTAGAAGTGATCCAGGTTTACTTCCACCCTCAGAATGAATGGTCATCCATTTACCTACATCCCCACCTGGACCCTCAGAGTCAATTTTCATTTACAGGCTTAATCCAGAAATAACATCATTTAACTCAAATACACTCTGCTTCCCATCAGTCTGTCTTCCGTAATCGTTTGACACAAGAGTAGCCCTGAGTCAAAAGAATCTGTTCCTACGTAGGTGGTGTCATCGGAAGGCTAGCAAAATGCTACACAGACCAGCGAATTCATTTTCCCACCGGGCCATTACGGAGCATGAAATTCTTGTTCCTAGTTCCAGCTTCTGAGGGACTGGTGGAGACTAGTTAGCTTCCGTTGGAATTACATTACCTTTTTACTTGTTTTTTTTTTTTTTTTAAATCATCCTGATATGTGCTACCGTTTTTACCTGGTCAAATGTTAGGTAGCCTTGAAGTAATGGGAAACGAGATCGGATCTTTGTCATCCTGGGTGAACTGCACAGAGTTAAACAATAAACCAGTTGCTGTGGAATCAGTCTAACTCATGGCGACTCTATGTATGTCACAGTAGAACTGTGCTCCACAGGAGTTTGAATGGCTGATTTTTTAGAAGTAGATCACCAGCCCTTTCTTCTGAGGAATCTCTGGGTGGACTCAAACTTTCAACCTTTTGGTTAGCAGCCAAGCACTTTAACCATTTGCACCACTCAGAGACTCTAGTTAAATATTAAAAGGTCTAATATCAAAAGAAAAAAATAAACATTTTCCTCACACTTTCCAGAGGTAACTAACCATAATTAATATATCTGATAGCTACTATTTCAGTTTCTGTTTTTTGGCCAGCTTCAGATAGCTATGACCTCTTAGAAGTATGAACATTTTAGAATTGTAACCCTACTTGTTAACCTTTCATTTTTATTAACTGTATTATTATTGTTTCACTGTCAGGATCTATCCCATTTATATTCTGACCTATTAATATAACTGATTCTTGTGTTTTTGTTTTCTGGGTTTTTTTGGGGGGGAGGGGGTCTAGTGGTTAAGTCTAAATACTTTAAAAAAAATAAAAATTCCATTTTGAGTTTGTTATATAATTATTATTCACTCTAGAGGCACATAGAATGATTCAACTGATAGAGAAGGAAATATAATTCTGTCATAAAATCTCTGCTCAAATAAGAATGCTTTGTGTGACAAGGTCCAATGGATTCCCTTTTAATTTCCTTTCAACTCTCCTTATTTTGTCCAGATTATATTCTGTTGCCATTCTTTCTTTTATATCAAATCACTCTTTTTCTTGTATTACTCTTCTGCTGCTTTGGAACTCTGCCTTCAGAAGTTGTATGATTTATGATTCCACCGATGTTGAAAACTGTCGTTATTTTGCCTTCACATTTGCTCATGGAGTTCATTTCAGCAAGAATTCTATTGCCTTTTACTTGTTTACTGATTCCTGTGAATGTGTCCATTGCCGTTCATGTTACCTAGCAAAGATTTGGGCAGTCCTGAGGTAATAACGGCCCAGTAGTTAAAAGCTCAGCTGATAACCAGAGGCAGTTCGAATCCACCAGCCATTCCTTGGAAACCTTATGGGGCAGTTCTACCCTGTACTATAGGGTCGCTATGAGTGGGAATCGACTCAATGGCAATGGATTTTTTTTTTTTTTTTTTTTTTGGTTTGAGGTAATGGGGGAGTCCCTGGGTGGGGCAAAGGGTTAATGCACTCTGCTATTAACCAAGAGGTTCGAGTCCACCCAGACCACAGGCACCTTGGAAGGAAGACCTGGTGATCTACTTCTGAAAAATCAGCCATTGAAAACCGTATGGAGCACAGTTCTACTCCGAAACACTGGGAGTCACCATGAGTCAGAGTCAACTGGACGGCAACTGGTTGAACTGGGTTGTAGAGGTACAGGACATGGAATTGGGTAATTTTTTGGAGAGGCTAAACTGAGTGTAATTAAAAAACAAAGGGTCTAAAATAGGGGTTAGCAAACTTTGTAAAAGGCCAGATAGTAAATATTTTAAACTCTGCAGGCTCTACAGTTCCTGTTAGAACTACTCAACTCTGCCCATGTAGTACAAAAGCAGTCATAGATGATTTGTAAACAAAGGAGCATAGCTGTGTTCCAATAAAATTTTACTTATGGATGCTGAGGTTTGAATTTCATATGATTTTCATGTGTCACAAAATGTTCTTCTTTTTAATTTTTTTTTAATTATTTAAAACCTAAAAACTGGTCTTACCTCACAGTCCATACAAAAACAGGCAGCAGACCAAATTTAATCTGTAGAAAATACTTTGCTAACACCTGGTCTAAAACGAAAACAAAAGTAGAAGTTTTCCTCTCATTCTCCAGATATAATTACAAAAATTGTTTGAAACCTAACTATCTACCAGAGATTCTTTTTTTTTTTTCGTAATACTTTGAAGACTTTATTCATGAGGTAGCTGATGAAGTCATAATTCTCATTCTTTACTTGGAACTTACCTCCTCAGCTCTGAAAGTTTTTGGCATTCCTTCTGTCCCTTTAGAATTCTAAAATTTCTCCAGGATCTGTATAACTGGATGTTTAAAATTTCTTCTGCTTGATACTTGAGGGCTGTATTCAATCTTAAGGCTATTATTCTTCAGCTCAAGGGAATTATTTTGCATTTATATGTTTTTTGTCTCTGCTATCTTTTCCTCTCCTTCTATAATTCCTAGTAGAATGATATTAAATTTCCTACTTTATCATGCATGAATTTTACCGTTATTTTCCTGACTCTCTTTTACATTTTAGTCTGTGAAATTTCCTTAATTTTATCGTTTAAATTACCGATTTTTTGTCTTAGCCTTTCCTATTTATTTTGTCTACTTACTAGATAAAAAAAAAACTTCCATAATATTCTTAATTTCCAAGAATTCTAATTGACCCTAAGTGCACTGTTGTTGCTTATTTTTGTTGTTTTTGTACCCTTTTTCAGGGCTCCAGGAAGACCTCACCTTCTCCAAAGGTTTTCTCTCTGCTTTCTTCAGCAATCCAGTTTCCATATGCTGTCTTTCTTTCAGCAAGTACTCAAAATTTCTGCTCACGTATGTTCCTTTTTATTCCTTCTTTTTACCTCTCCTCGCACCTTCTCCAGAGATGTTATGGTTTCTTTCTATTTGAAAACATTACTCCTGTCATTTACCTCTTGACAAAGAAGAATGTAGATGTATGTCCTTAGTCTATCCTGAATAGATAGATGAGCATGAGGACAGGGTAAAAGTTGATGGGAAAAAAGAAAAGAAGTTGCTTGGATTCATGTAGTACTTAATTTGGGACAAAATGTGAGGGCCCTGGAGCTGAGGACACTGTAGGGAAAGAGGGAGCCAAATCCAACTTTGACCACTTGACAATTTTGGGAAGATAGTAATGGCAGTATCATTCCTAAGATTAAAAAAAAAAAAAAAAGCCAAAAAACAAAACCAGTTGCCACGGAGTCAATTCTGACTCATAAGGACAGAAGCTATCAACTTTTAGCTAATGTTGTGTGACTAATAGATCCATATGTTAAGGTGGAGCTGTACAAGTTAAGTCGGTACTATTGATTTTTTTGTTATTGAAAT
This sequence comes from Trichechus manatus latirostris, assembly GCF_000243295.1. Taxonomy (NCBI): domain Eukaryota; kingdom Metazoa; phylum Chordata; class Mammalia; order Sirenia; family Trichechidae; genus Trichechus; species Trichechus manatus. Next base: position 16,487,148 of record NW_004443979.1, read on the forward strand.
GTTGCAAAATGTTTGTCCCAAGTGGCAGATTCAGTCATACAGAAGAGACCAGATTAGTTTCATTTCATTTCCTAGAGGCCTAACCTTTGACCATGGATAAGAACAAAATGGCAAGTATGACAAATTCCATTAAGCTCACCCCTCTGTATGAGGACGTAATTCTACTTATGGTACAAACAGTTGACACTCAACTACTAACCTAAAGGTTGGAGGTTGAAACATACCCAGTGGTGTCACAGAAGAAATACCTGGTGATCTGCTTCCATAGAGATTATATGGACCAGTTCTACTCTATAACACATTGGGTCACCATTGAGAATTGACTTGATGACTAAGGGTTTGTTTTTTTGTTTTGTTTTGTTTTGTTTTTTAATGTCTAGTTGAAATCCCTTAGTAGCACAAATGGTTAACATGCTTAGCTGCTAACTGAAAGGTTTGAGAATTAAGTCCACCTAGAGGTGCCTTCAAAGAAAGCCCTGGCAATCCAATTCCAAAAAAATCAGCCATTGGACACCATATGGAGCACAGTTCTACTCTGACATAACTTCTTTTTTTTTTTTTTAATGTCTACTTAACTGTATTGTCTTATCTGACCCATTGAAATAATTATTCCTGGATTCCTGACTTTATATCTTCCTAGCATCAAAGCCTATGATGTTCTCAATTGGTGGGTAGGCTTACCCATATAAATGTTTTCTAGCTTTAAAAGCATTTTAATTTTTTATCTTTTGGGTAAATGTCATTGGTATTCCACAGTAAAACCACATTTTGGTGTAAAAATTTTTGTGGTAATGCTTCAATGTCAACATAGTTTAATCCTGCTCCTCAAATTCCTTCATGTCATTAATAACCACCCTCTGACTGCAGTTTTCTGACCTTTCTGTATCGCCTTTATGTTCTTCCTTTTGAATAGTTCACAATTTGGATGAATGAGGCCCAGAAGGGTAGTCTGTCTGAGTTTTAGTGATGTTCATAAACTGAGCAAAACTTAGGGAGAAAAAGAAAAAGAGCATTCAAAAACCTCCCAAACCCAAAACATGGAGCTATTCCCAAACAGAGTGTACAGACTGTGGATGTTCATTTTGTGTGCAAATAAAATCTAATCTTTCTCTCCTCTCGTGTTCCTTGCTTTTTAATGCAGAGCAGCTGTAGCAGTTTGGGCTTTTCCTCTGAGCTCTGTGTTGCTGAATTGAATAGTAACTTGCAAACCAGTCTGTAGCCCAGGGAAGAAAAACTGAGAAATTAATTCCTCATCTCTCCTCTTCAACCATACGTGTGACCCTTAATTATGTTCACAGGGTCTTACTCAGAACGCGTAATGCAGGCCTGGTAGGAAAGGGAGCGACCAGGCAAATCAGACAAAAAAGATAACCTTGCAAAGCTTTTGTTTGTGAAATAATACCATATTGGGTTATAAGTTTTACAAGGAAAAAGTAGATGAGAATAATAGGGCTTTGTAAATCAATTCGGACTTCAGAGTTTCCATATGGGGCTCACCAATACGAATGAAAGCAATAATATTTAAACATATTTCAATCTTTTAATCAGTGCTGAATTTCAATAGGATCACATGTATAACAGAGAACACGGCATTATCTCCTTGAACTTGTCTTATCTCTCAGGATGAGATCATACCTTAACCTGAAACCATTGTTATTGATTTTTAGGGCCAATATGTTAATTTATACATGTCCATCATATCTTTAGCCTGTGTATATATCAAACTATTCTAAATAGAATATATTAGGAGATATACACCAAAAGATCAATCTATTATACCAAAACTCACTCTATGCACACTATTTCAGATGTGCATGTAGTAACAGCTTCAACATATGTATAGAAGGAAAAATGGCCATGGCAGTGATTTATTGATCATTAAGATACTCTGAAATGATCTCATATATTGTTAAAATAACTAAGCTAAGTTTGTATACTACTTTTTACCCATGGTACTGTGGCTGATATCTGATTGGCATGTAACAGAAACTGATTAAAAGGTGTGACAATGTCACTTTACCTTTCTGTACCTCAGTTTTCTTATCTACAACATGAGAGAGTTGGGCTACATTGTCTCTGAGTTTTCACTTGGCACTTCCAAGTTTTACCGGTGCAGTTGAAATCCTTCCCTCTCAACCCATCGATTGACATAATCTGAAACAAATTTATTTTGTCTCATTAACAATCTTAAAACTCAGAAAAAAACAAAATTTCTCTTAATATTGGAAAGAAAGAGGACCCGTTCCAGACTCTTACTTACCTCCCTGGATGACTGGCTTTATGCCTAATCAAAAAATAAATATCTAAGCTGTGTATAAATGTCTCCTATAACCTAATCCTCCCTTCACTGAGAAAACATTATGACTGTCTACTAAACCCCTGACTCTCAAGGTAGTGTGTTATTGTTGTTAGTTGCTGTCAAGTCGATTCCAACTCATGGTGACCCCATATATGCAGAGTAGAACAGCTCCACAGGGTTTTTTTCTTTAACCTTTCAGAAGTGAATTTCCAGGGCTTTCTTCCAAGGTATTTCTGGGTGTGTTCAAACCACCAACTTCGGCCAGTAGTCGAGTGCTTAACTGATTGCACTACCCAGGACTGCTATTACTTCAAGGCAAGGTATAGGAAGCATTTGCCTCAGAAGGAAATCCATTAATTTAAATTTAGGATAGATTGTAAAATTTATAAAATTTACAAAGTGCTCCCCAAACTTATATCTCCAACTTGGTCTCGCCCCTGAACCGGAGATTCTTATATCCACTGTTTACTCAACATCCCCGTTTGGATTTATAATAATCATCTCATCCTTCCTAGGTCCAAAATTAAACCCCTGATCTTCATCTCCAAACCTATACTCTTCCCCGTCTTAGGAAATGGGAAATCCATCCTTTGGCTAAGACCAAAATATTTAGCACAATCTTTGACTTCAGTCTTTATTGTGTATCTTACATCCATTCCTTCAGCAAATCCTATTGATCTTACCTTCAAAACAGATCCATAGCCCAACTGCCCATTCCAACAGTACTGCTACCCTTCAAGCAAAACAGCATCACCACTCACTTGAATAATTCCAACTGTGTTATAACTCATTTCACCATTTAAACCTTGCTGATCCACTCTGATCTGCACAGCTGCTAAAGTGATTCTTTTAAGGCATAAATCAGACCAAGTCCCCCCTCCACTCAAAACCCACTAATGACCTGCCTTTTTACTCAGAGTAAAAGCCAAAGCCCTTACAACCACCTCAGATTGCTCTTATGGCTTTTTTCATTGCATCCTTCAGGTCTTTTTCAAATGTCAACTTCATAGTGAAGCCTCTGCTGACCACCCAATTTAAAATTATAAAAGATCCTCCAGGCCCTGGCATTTCCTTTCCCAGCTTAATTTTTTTTCTATATAATTTACCAGTCATTGCATACCATGTATTTTATCTATTTATTTTTTGTTCCCTGTCTTGCCAATAAAAGGTGAACTCATTGAGAGCAGGTTTTTTCTTTTTTCTGTTTTATTCCGTGTTATAACCTTAGCCCTTAGAATATTAGCTGGCAAGAGATCAATATTTGTTGAAAGAATTAAAGAAACAAGTCTTTCATAAAAACTAAAGAGTAAATTGAATTTCAAAATACTTTTGCTTAGCATAGAATGTTATAATAGCAAATTATAATCATCTTATATAAGAAATAAAGATAAATGAGACCTAATTCCTTTTCTTCAGGAGTTTATAAAATTGTAATGTTGATAAAGGGATATGAGTTAATGATGTGTGTGTGTATTCATAATCCACCACCCCTGCACACAAATATCACTTCTTTGCTTTACGATTTCCAATGGCTGCAAACTTACACACACACAAGCACACACACACATGCATGTACCTGCATGCACACACACACATATCTTTTTGTTTTTAGGCACTCCGGGCTTGGTCACACCTGCCTGTCTAACATAGTGCACATTACTTCTCACCAAGAACTCTCCATTTCAGCAACTCTCTTCACCGTTTGTAAAAGCACTGTGCTCTCTTTATGTCCAAGCCATCACCTGTGAAATTCCCTCACCTTCAATGCCCTGCCATTTCCCATTTATCTTAGCAAATGCTCACTGTTCTCTTTGATAAATGCAACCAATGCTGACTTGCCTCTTCTCTGAATAGTTATAGACATCATTGTCGGTATCATTCATGTAGCATTTATCCTAATTGGCCTTATATTGAAGCATGTGTGCTTATGGCTCCATTGTCCTTCTGGAACATCCACCCAGAAAAAGCTAATTTTGACTGAATTAACTGACTGTCTTCTTTGAACTTACACCCATAAGGATGAGGACTGCTGGATAAGCTTGAAACTGTAGATTGATGCTACTCTAAATTCATGATATCCAACCTCAACTGGGCTTCACTGATTCCCTAATGAGTTCTGTCTCCCATCCTTTGAAACAGCTATTTCAAACCTTCTCCCTTCTCCTTAAACCTCTCTTCCTGCCAGTTTTCTTTTTACCCCTCAGCATATGTTCCAGCCTCCTACTTGAAGGAGAAAATAGAAGACTACTAATATAACTTTTTCAACTTCGTGCAACTAAAGCAGCTTATTTGCATCCACACTTATCTTCTTTTATTTCCCTCTCATTTCAATGTATGAATTAACTGTCTAAGGCTAATCTCTCTACCTGTGCTCCTGATCTCCTTCTTTCTTATGTTTTCAGAACTCACTTTATGAATCAGGGAGGATTCCCTCCTCTTATCTTCAACTCACCCATTGTTTGAGGCTTGTTTATCTCAATGTGCTCAAGTGTTGCCTAACTTAAAAAAAACCTCTTCTGGATATCACATTCTTCTCTAACTGCCACTCTCTTTTTAACCTTTTCTTTGGAAAGGAGGAAACCCTGGTGGCACAGTGGTTAAGAGCTGTGGCTACTAACCAAAAGGTTGGCAATTTGAATCCACCAGGTACTCCTTGGAAACCCTGTGGGGCAGTTCTACTCTTTCCTATAGGGACACTATGAGTCAGAATCAACTTGATGGCAATGGGGTTTGGTTTGGAAAGGAAGACTTTGAAAGCATTGACCAACTTTGCTGTGCTGCTTCTTTTTCTGTTCATTCCTCAATCCACTGTATTCTAGTTTCTGCCCCTACTACCACCCTAAAACTCTGCTTGCAAACCTTTGGATGAAGTCATATCTTGTATCATGACTTAATGAGTTTTAGGATGCCGGTTTCTTGATCCTCACCACTAGGTATGCCTTCCTTAGTGTCCCCATGCCCACCCTTCCCCCCTACATACCATGCCACACAGCATCTTTTAGTCTTTAGAAAATATTATGATCTTTCTCCTTCTCTGACCTTCAGGATTAGCACATGCGTTGTGACCTTTAACGTTGTGGCTGATTAACATTTATTCATTCTCCAGGTCTCACTTGAAACATTATTTTATCCAGAAAATATCCCTGACTTATACCTTTTCCCAAGTCTGAGATAAAGGTGCTCCATGTAAGTGTTCCCATTACAAGTAGTACTACCTTTGACATTGTGATTACTCGTTTAATTGTTTATACCCTCTACTAGATCACAGATTTCACAATTGCTAAATCCATATCTATTTGTTTGTCATTGTATCCTTGGTGATTACTACAGTGGTTGTAGACCATCAGTAAGTATATTACTGATGGTCCATACAGACTATATATTGTTGATGTTGTTTCTGTTTGCCACTGAATCGATTCTGACTCGTAGCAACCCTATAGGACAGAGAAGAACTGCCCTGCAGGGTTTCCTAGGCTGTACTCTTTACAAGAGCAGATTGCCATGTCTTGTCTCCCACTGAGTGGCTGGGTGGGTTCAAACTGCAGACCTTTTGGTTAGCAGTTGTGCACTTAACCATTGCACCACCAGGGCTCCTAGCACTATGTGTGTGTGTGTATGTGTGTGTTCTATAGGGTTGCTATGAGTCAAAATCGACTCGATGGCAGACAAAAACAATGACTGTATATAGTGCTTATACCATCATCAAAAATATAAACCTTTTATATTTGTCCATTTAGGATTTGTGAAGCAAAAAAAGATAAAAACACAGGGCTACATTGTCACTCTAAATCATCATTTGTAAGAAGCTTAATGTTAATACCTTAGCTTAACAAGTTTGGAATACTTGAGAATCATTTTCATAGCCATCCTAACTGAAACCATATTTTTCCAATAATATAGCCAAAATTTAAAGTAACATAGATGTGGATATAATATTAGTATTGGAGTAACCTACAGCTTAGCCCTTGATCCTCATCCCTTCCCTGTCCATCACTCTCTTGATGATTATAACAAATCTGGAGACTTTAAATATTTGATCACTCATCTATTGCTGTGTAACCAACCACCAAAACTCTGTGGCTTTAAACAGCAATGATTTGTTATTTTTCACGATTCTGTGGTTGACCTGAGCTCCCTCGTGCAGCTGCATGCAGATGGAAGGTAAGCTGGAAAGTTTAAGATGGTCTCACACAGAAGTTTGGCAGTTGGTGCTGGCTGTCAGCTGGGTGCCATGTTTGTCCTTTTTGCTGATGTCATCCCCCTGGAGGTCAGATGGGCTTCCTTACATAGAAGTTTCAGGAAAGTGTTCTAAAAGGACAAAAGGAACAGCTGAAAGGCCGGTATAGACTTAGCCTTAGAAGTCATATCATCACTTCTGCCACAATCTACTAGTCAAAGCAAGCCACAGGACAATCCAAATTCAAGAAATGGCAAAATGACTATACCCATTAATAGGAGGACCACAAACACCAAATCACAAAGGGACATGCATAATGGGATGGGATGAATCCGCACTTGTATTTTGCAACCCACAGGATAAAACATCTATCTGATGACTCCTAAAATTTTATGTTCTGCCCATACATCTTTATTAGACCCAGGTTTATACATCTGAATGCCTACTTAAAATTTCTACATGAACATCTACAACAAATATGTCCAAAACTGAGTCCCTCACTTTTCCTACTCTGGAAAACTGCTTCACCAACCACCTTCCCCACCTCAGGTAGTGACAAATCCATGTTCCAGTTGCTGTGGCAAAATCCTTGATGCCACCTTTGACTTTATTGTTGTTAGTTGCTGTTGAGTCAGTTCCGATTCATAGTGATCCCATGTGTGCAGAGTAGAACCACTCCGTAGGGTTTTCAAGGCTGTGACCTTTCAGGAGCAGATAGCCGGACCTTTATTTTGTGGCACCTTAGGGTGGGTTCGAACCAACAGTCTTTCAACTATTAGTCAAGCAACACCCAGGGACTCTGCTTTTGACTAGAGTGGCCATATAACATGAGTGAAAATGGAAGCAAAAAAAAATTGATATTATATAATTTTTGAGCTAGGTATTTTTGACATACAATTTGACTTTATTATGGACCTATAAATGGTCTCATTCAAAAGTATTTTTAAAAATAACATTCTTTCAAAAATAAAAGTAATATATACTTGTATTTAAAAAATTCAGAACAGGAATTGTAAAATGCTGATATAGTCAATGGATTCTTCTATTTACACTATGATATTTCTAAATGAGAAAATATTACCTATACGAGTGCCAAGGTGCCTAGGAAGCTCAGAGCAAATTCTGTTAAATAGAGGATATTTCAATTATAATTTTTTCACTAAAGTGCACATTTGAGTCATCTCAAATATGCCACAAATTCTTTTTGTCTCCACTCAGAGGGCTTTTCTTTGACAAATATTTTTACAGAAAAAAATTGTCTAATAATTTTTTCTACATATAATTATTTTGAAATGTTTCACCAGAAGTAAATGCTGCAAAATCATAGGACTTTGCAATTTTATTCCACTGGTACAGAATATACGTGTATTCAATTAAAAATAGGAGCTCCGTGAAATGAATCTTTCTACACATGAGATACTGCAAAGTGGAGTTTTCAGATTTCAAAATTAATTTTGTACATCATTTAACCTGTCATCACATGTTTGGTTCAGTTATCTCCTTGATTTTATAGATATAAATTTGAAAATCTTTTTTTTTTCAGGCTTTATTTTCAATAATTAGCTGCAATTCCCTAAAATGTTTAAACACTGGAGTATTTTGGGGTTTTGTTGCCGTTTTTCTTGTTTATTGAACATTTCAATTAAAGCTTCTCAACTTATTCTGAAAAAAAAAACCCAAAATTTAGAGAACTCAAAAAAAGATCATTGCCAGTATAGAACACAGGTTGATTAACAATGTAGTTTTTCACAGTCTCAAACATGGCATGCATTGCCTTGCTGATATATATATATATATATATTTTTTTTAATTAAATATCAGTTTTGTAGCTTAGTTTTTCTGTGTTTATGTAAAAATTATTTGTAAGTTTCGACAACTTACATTTTGATTTTTAGAATATCACCAAAACTTTGGACCCAATTTTAAAGTATGTGTGTTCCCCATAGTTCTACTTTACAAGTTTCATGATTAGTAAGAACTTTGTTCTTTTCATCATGATGCTGCATACTCCAAAATTTGCATTCAAATTTTCATTACAAAACAATTTTATCTTCATTTTTGGACTTAACCGAATAATGTTAGAATGCTAGAAATTTCACTACCAAAGGAATGACGTTTTAAACACTTTTCTTCTAAGTGGATGAATAAAGTAATCAAACCATTACTGGGTTAGCATTTTCTTTTTGAAGAATTTGATGACACTCATATAACACCCGCATCACTCAATAGTACACAAAGTTTTTCAACGGTTGGACCACAAGAAACATGAAATGAAAGATGAGCAAAAGTAATTTAAAATAACAAGCATTGATCTAAATGAAAAGTCATTCCTCACTGGGTGAGATACACATCTTAAATCATTTTTGGAGACATTCTTAAAATAATAACTGACTTTGAAGTAGACACTGACACTTCTTCATCACATTTTTGTCATCTCCTTTTTCTGTGACCTGTGCTATCCTTAAGATCCCCATGGAGGATGGTAAATGTCAAAATGAGTTTGCACATGTATTGTCAACTTTCTTGAGGAATGGAAACTCAATACCTATTTATTAAACATGAATTTAGTATTTTTTTTAGTTTAGTGAAACCAAAAAAGTTTACTGCAAAATATTATAACAGCATTACATAATAATAAAACAAATAAATAGTTTTATATGTATGCCATATAGTAGTACAATATATAATGAAAGCACTGTAGCAAGAATATTCAGATTCTTTTCTTTGTGGGCTGGTCATTTTCTATTTTCCACTTATATTTCATATATATCTTCTATTAACACTGCTGACTGGTGAGCTGGTGATGCTGTGGATCTCACAGACCCAACAGGCACAATTGGCTGATACACTAAGTGGTCAATGGGGATGATCAAATAGTTCTTCTACCCACTAGAGAGCAGAATGAGTATTACTGTTTGTAATGGAGCACATTTCATTTTATCAGAAGGGCAAAGAGTCTTCTCTCTTCACCCCACACCCAATCCATCAGTACATCCTGTTTTCTCTACCTTCAAAATACATCCAGATCATTTTACCCCCTCAGCTATCTCCATGGTTCCAGTAACCATCAATATGACCTGAATTACTGCAAGTCTCTTAACTGGTCGCCCTGCTCTACTTTTGTCCCTAAACAGTCTGTTCTCGGCACAACAGCTAATGTGATACTTAAAAATTTTAAGTTAGCACCCTTCACTCCTCTGCTAGAAACCCTGCAATGGCTTTCCATTTAGCTCAAATTAACAGCCAAAATCCTGACTTTTACCTTCAAAGTCTTAGTCCATCTGGCTTTCTATTACCCTTCTGAACATATCTCGTACCACTTTCCCTCTTTCTTACATGATCCAGCCTCTAGAAGACTCCTTGGTTTCCCAAATACTCCAACCATCCTTTCATCTAAGGGTCTTTCCTCTAGCTGGTCCTTCTACCTGGAATGCTCATTCTGCAGATGTTCTCTTGGATAAATTCCTTCACTTTCTTTCAGAATGGAAATTTAAATCTCATCTCCGCCATGAGGTCTACCCTGACCATTCTATGACCCCACACTTTGTTCTGTTTTTTCTTTTTTCCATAGTACTTATCAGTACCATATATTATTTATAGTATTGATCAACTTAGACTAGGCCATGCTATGATAACAAACTAACTCAATCACTTACAACAACATTTTATTTTTGTTGATTGACTGAGGTTCTGCTTCAGTATCTTTATTTATTCTAGAATCCAAGATAAACTGTCTTCTTGCTGATAGAGGAAAAAGAGAGACTGAAGAAGCTACTGCTTGGAAGTAGTACCTATCACTCCTACTAACATTTCAGTAGCCAATGCAATTAATACGGCCGAGCTCAGGTAAAAAATGTAGGAAGTATAATCCTCCCACAGAGAGGGTCTTAATAATAATTATTGTGCATTATTTATTTATTGTCTGTTCCCTCCAGTAGCACCTCAAAGGCAGGATTCTTTATCTGTTTTCATTCTTTTTTTTTTTTTTATATATATATTAAGTATCTAAACCAGAGCTTGGCACATAGTAGGTATTCAGTAAAATGTTGTTGAATGAATGAATAAGTGCATTTACACTATTAATTATATGGTTTTGCATTTTTATAACCATCTAAAGTCCTTTTAGAGTTCCCATGGTTAAAATGAATGTTCCCTCTCTTATTAAAAACAAAAATGGGTTTATGTAACAATTGATTTATTGTTGACATTTAACTGTCAATGAGGATATATGAATATGGTGGAGGATAATGCATAATGTTTCATATTCAGGGATTGATGGCTTCTTCACTGGTTCCGTAGCTTTGCAATTGACTGTCTGTTTGACTTTGGACATGTTGCCATTGTTAACAGAATCCTGATGGCAATGTGCTTAACCCAAGGGGATATGTCATGATTAGTGTAGGCTAATAATGGCGCTTCTCTTACACTTTGCAACAATTGGTTTGGCATTTTTCCAAAAAGGAAGTTTGCTGAAGAATTCTGGGACTAGATTTCCTCTCTAATAAAAGAGAGAGTTGTCCAAGAAGAGTGTCTTTTTTACCTTACCTCTACGTCTCTTTCTGCTTTGGATGCTGTTGGGTGAAAATGACATGCCTGGAGCTGTGACACCCATATTGTGACCATGAGGTGACAAACTTGAGGATGAAAGCAATCAAACTAAGGGTGAAGGACTAGAGCAATGGAAAGTGTTAGTGCCCTTTATCAAATCATCGAGCTGCCAGGCTGACCCTGCAATTGCCTACCAATAGACTTCTTGGTAATAAGCAATGCATGTACTTAAGCAGTGGTTCAAAACACTGTAATTTAGGTATGTTGTTCTGGAAGCTGAATGCATCCTAACTGAGACATATCAGTTAGGCCAAAAAAAATCATAAGCAAATATCACAGCCTCTTCATAATACAGCGATATGTTTCAGAAACATCTGAAATAGGTACAGAATAATGATTAAAAGATTAATTTTGGGATAGTGCTAGTGTACTTGATATTATCAAAATGCTAGAATGTAAACTGTTTTGACTAAATATAAAAGAGAAAATTTAGGAAATAATTAACTTGATTTTTACTTGCCTTGATCTAAAGAAGTAGTTTAAATATATATATATTATATACATGTACATACATATATAATTTGTCAACCCACAGTTTTAGAATCACATAGATTAGGTCATACTTTGAAGCATCCTATCCTATAGTTTGTCACCATATTTACTGTAGAAATACAATACACATAGGAATTATTTTACTATTTACTAAGCATAGAAACTTGACTTTGACAAATGTCTAGTAATGGCTTGGGGTTAAACAGGGTTTTAATAATTTCACAGACTGTGAGACATACCTTTGGAAGTACGTGGCAATCAATATGGGACTTTTTAGGTGTTATGTATCACCCGTGTAAATGGAGGCTTTGCTACAAATTCAGGGAGACATTGTAGATTGTAGAAGAGATCATGAGAACCTGCAGCACTATCATGTTTGGTAAAGTATAGGGCCACCAAAAATGAGGGAAATGCTCAATGAGGTGAATTGGCACAATAGCCACCACATGAATTCGATCATACTAACCATCATGAAGACGGTGCAGGATTTAGCAACTGTTCATTCTGTTATGCATAAGGTCACCATGAGTCAGAGCTGACTCACTGGCAACTAAGAAAAACAAAATGGGAAGATAAATAATTGACACGGGAAAGGTAATAAAGGGCATTGCAGTTGAATTGAAAGGTATATTAGTTATGAATTGATTTTGTAGCAAATAACAGTCAATCATATTACCATGGTTTAAACAATGTTTTATTTGTTCCTTGAAACAGGAAGTTAAAACATGGGAATTTAGGTCTGTCATGGTGGATCAATGATGCCATTAGGGACTCAGGCTTCTTCCATCTCTAAGCTCCTCTATCTTTACTATATATGCCTTAGCCTTCATGTTTCCTCTCTCAGGGTTGCAAGAACAAAATTTCCACCTTATTTTGGCATTTCTACTAAGGTTTTTCCTTTTTATTTGGGAGGCAAAGCAAACCCCAGGGACTTTTGATTATATCTCTTTGGCCAGAACTATGCGGCAGCTTAACCCTGGCAGTGCCTCTAGAGTAGAATAATAAAAGAGTGAAAAGAATCACTTATGGGTTCTGGAGAGTCAATCAATAGTTATATGAGAAATAGTTATTATGCTTTTATGCTCTCTCTAGTCTGGAGCTGAGAAAGCACTTATGAATCTTCATAAATACGGTGGGAAGAAATAACTCCTTTTCTTACTATGCCAGTTCCATTCTCCCTGCTGGAAGTCCATTCCCTTCCTCCATTTCTCCTATCTGAACATTGCCTATCTTCAGGGTCAGCTATATAATTTTTAGTGTCCAGTGTAGCATGAAAATATGGGCCCCAACCAGGATCAAGGAAGTCAGTCTCCCTTTCCCACAAGACCAGCACCCTAACCAATGCTGGATGGGTGACCACTAAGGGCTTGCAATCTCTGCACTGGGATGTGCTTGGTACCTGGATTGGGAGTAGGTCAGAAGGTCCTACTGAGCTAGCTGCCCACAGAACCTAACTTCCTGACTCTTCCAGTTCTTTCTAGTTTCTGGTTGTGTCCCAAGTATAATCTGTAATTCTCTAGCCAGTCAGTTTCCCAGATGGCTGCAGCTGTGCTGTACACTGTTCTTGTCTTCAACCCATGCCAAGCGGTAGGTAGATATCTGACACAACATTAATTTTTCCTGTGCTTTGTCCGAATACATTCTGCTGTCCAATGGCCCTCAGTGAAGTCCTGGCCAATATTGTAGAGATCAATGTTTGGCACAGAGAATTTTCTGAAAGTCCTCACCATGCCCCAGGGCAACATTCTCCCTAGGGACTCCATGGCCAAGACGTCACAGGGGCCTTAAGGCCACAAGAAGCATCCCTGAATTGAGGACTGTAAAGACAGAAGGATTCACATTCTGTCTCCTGGCTTTACACTTAGTTTCTTGTTTAATTCCTATTATAAACTGGGGCCTGACATTGTCTATTCTTTGTGCAGCATCACTTTCAAAGAAATAGCTCAACAATCAAAAAGTTAATTAAAAGCAATCGCACCTTTTACTGACATTTCTTGAAGAAGGCCCAAGGGATTTAATGCATAAATCATATCAATATCCTCACACTCTACCGCTGCCCCTAAAACCTCTGCGTCCCTTATAATCCACTGCCAGCAAAAACTCTTAGAGGAGCACATTTCATATGGCTCTTGATTCCTTTGAGTCTAGCCTCACTCTATTATATCTTTTCTTTTCCTTTCAGTGTAAATGCAGGTTTTCCTCGTCTCCCCACCGCAGTGATATTCTCCTGACCCTGCAAGATGCATAGGGAGGCCCAGGGACTTGTATGACAGACTCAAAATATCCCTTGGCAGTTTGGAGAGAAAGAGAGACCTAAAAGGCAATGGGAGACATCTCTGTTGGGGATAGAGGAGGGAGGAAGATTGAAACATTCACAGCTGAATATCTTTTACAATCCCCGTCTCTCTGAGGATCTCTGCCCGTGTCTTTCTGGACTTCCTTCCCATAGACAAGGAAGAGAATTTGTCTCACTAAGCACACACAGCACTGTGTTCAGGGGCACAGAGCCAAGATTAGTTTCTGTTTATCATGAGAAAAGAGCTCAAGGTATCTAGTTTTAAGCCGCACTGAATCTGGTATAATTCATCTGTTTATGTTCTTTTTAAAAAAGCCTTTAAGAATTCAGTGCAGAGCAACAACAACAACAAAAAAGCAAATTGTCCTTTGATTCCATAATGGCTTTTATTCCCCAGAACTGCAGTGTGCAAATAAAGGAAAGCAAATTATGTTCTGAATTAAACTTTTCTTGCTTCAGCTAGGCTGAATCACCTTTGACATTCCATTTCTTGAGCAGAGCCGGCCACACATTGGGTGCTATTTTAAAAGATGTCACGTACAAACCTGCAAACTTTAGGATGTTCTACTTCAGGCAAGTCATCTAAAGGCAGGTAACTGAGCTGAATTTACCCATTTATTTCCTTAGGTTTCGGTTTCGTCCCAGAACTATTGGTATCTACAGTAGCATCCAGAATATTAAAACACAGGCATTATAGATGCAGGCCTTTCTTGTCCTCTTGGATGCACCACAGATGGCAAGATGCAATCAGAGGGGGAAGATAAATGTATTATGCTTCTCCTTGCATATATCCCACGGTAGGAAGATAAGCAAACGGTCAGCAATGTTTTCAGTAAACAACTTCAGAATGTTTCTTAGGGTTTCACATAGCCAAGAACACAAGCAAGAGCCTATGGTTCTAATAACTTAAATAAGTTTGTGGTAGATTCAAAAGAAAGCTGGTTGTGGAGGATAAGAAGAGAACAAAATAGAATGCATGTAATGGAAATTAAGCAGAGGCCCTAAAAATTAGTATTCTCCATATCTCTGTGTTCTTCCTGTTGAGTGTTTTCTTCAATGAATGCTAAATGCTAGCGACCCTATGGGACAGAGTACAACTGTCCCATAAGGTTTCTCATGGAGCGCTGGTGGGTTTGAACTGCTGACTTTCTGGTTAGCAGCCAAGCACTTAACCACTGTGCCACCAGGGCTCCTCATGCAGCCAGTAGCAGCTCTGAAATTTCTCTGCAGGAAGGGCTTGTGGCATCAGTCTGGTAAGAGGACAAATGAGGCTAGAGTATGTGTTTTGAAACTCTATTCATTTACAAGGACACCAGATTTATTTGTTGTTGTTAATTGCCATAAAGTCCGTGCTGACTCACAGCAAGCCCATGTGTGCAGAGTAGAACTGCATGCCATAGGGTTTTCAAAACTGGAGCCTTTAAGAAGTAGATTGCCAGGTCTCACTTCAGTGGTGCTTTTAGGTGGATTTGAACTACCAACCTATTGGTTAGTAGTCCAGTGCTTAACCATTTGCACCACCCAGGGACTCAATTTTATTTAGATATTGTAAATATATGCGAGGTTGTCTAAAAAGGTGCCGGTAGAGGTTATGCAAAGTGGAGCTGATTAAGCCCCTTCCAAGTCACAGCTATGTTGGTCCATAACTAAGCATAATCTAATCTTCCAAAGATTGAAGTTATCATTCTCAAGTATTTCTGAGAATGAAACACTTACTTTTAGTGGTCAGAAATAAACCTGCCAAGGAAGGCACAGAATCAACTGGATACCTCTGATTCTTGTTGTTAACTGCCATTCAGTCAGCCTCTGACTCACGGCAACCCCATGTGCAACAGGATCAGACCATTGCAATCCATAGAGTTCTTATTGGCTGGTTTTCAGAAATAGTTTGACAAGCCTTTCTTCCTAGTCTCTTAGTCTGGAAGCTCCGCTGAAACGTGTTCAGCATCATAGCAATATATAAGCCTCCACTGACAGATGAATGATGACTGTGCTTGACGTGTATTGGTCAGCAACTGAAGCCAAGTCTCCCTCAATGGAAGGCAAGAATTCTACCACTGAACCACAATGCCCCCACCTCTGATTTTTAGGTGGTTTAAATAAGGCAGTTTGGTATATAATTTGGGGTATGGATTTTAGAGTCAGATTTGTTTTTAAATCCCAGTTCTACCATTATTAGTGGTATGATCTTGACTAAGCAACTTTATCTCTCTGACTCATAGATTCTTCATTTGCAAATGACCTACTGTCTATGGTTGTGAGGATCAAGATAGTATCTACATAGTTCTTAAGACATTGCTTGGCACAATGTAGGTGTTTAGAAATGGTATTTGCTATTGTTATTAGGTGTCATAGAGTCAATTTTGACTTATAGCAACCCCATGTGACAGAGTGTAACTGCGCCATAGGGTTTGCTGAACTGTAATCCTTATAGGAATAAATCACCAGGTCTTTGTCCCGTGGAGATGCTGGGTGGGTTCTAACCACTAACCTTTCGAGTAGCATCTGAGTGCTTAACTGTTGTGTCACCAGGGCTCCTTTTAAAAATGGTAGTTATTATTATTAATATCATAATTTATATTACTTTGAACCAATATCTACCTCCATGTTTTAAATCTCAATGTATTATTCTTATTCATTGACTCAACAAAAAAGTAATTCAGCCTTTATCTTGATCCAGGTCTTGCCATAGATCAAGAAGACACCAAGTTGAAAATTTGGCAAAGTGGACAGACTTGCACATTCATTTGTGTAAAAATACGGTAAGTGACTTCCATCCTGTAAAGTTATTATAAGTACTCAGTGTTAAAAAAAATATCATATTAAGCCAATAATAGAAATTGATTGTAGTTATTTAATATATATAATCTGACATTTTTACTAGTGGGTCAAAAATGTTCCAAAGATGAAAGAACTTCCAAAGATTCTTATACCCCAACTTATTGACGTTGCCAAGGAAAAAGGGCTAGAACAGTGTTTATATAATGACAGTTTACCCTAAAACACAGCTTCTAGTCTGACCTCAAAACTGACTGTACATAGACAGTTCTTCAAATCAGCCCAATTCTTAAGGCAAAACATCCTTCACTAAGCTACTTACTAGGTTATTGTTTGACTTAAGGTGACTTTAGGAAACCAACTTTCTCAAGGCTCGTTTCAAAAGACGATTTCAGGGTAATGGACTGGGTGGTCACCCAAACTCCATGGAGCCCAGAAATCTAGATTCCATGAGAATTAAAACTGTTTCTCAATTTGTGCCTATGCATTTTCTCAAAAAATGGTTACTAGAAGTGTCGCAACTCTTGTGCATGGTGGGGTATTTTAAGGTAAAACCTATTATTGTATGTTTACCCTAAAATAAAATTTTATTTTAGGATAAAACAACAATGTTGGCACTACTGGTCTCTTAGAAAGAAATGAGAATTTCTGGTGAGAAGGGGCAATTGGGATACTAATGGGAATAAAACTAGTGACAAATTAAAAGTGGAATGAAACTATGGGCATATTTATACGTTGTGGAAATTAGTTTTGCTAAGCTATTTCAGACATTAGTGATCTCAAACCTTTTTGAAAATGAATTAACATATAATAAGGAAGCAAATAAATATCATAGCCTTATCCATATTTTACTGTACATTTTGGACACACAGATAAATCAAAAATCTTTTCCCATCTGTGCCCCCCAGTACCCTGCCCATAAACCAGAAGTCAAGTGGCATTGTGAAAACGTTGGACTTTTGCTACCTGACAATGGTCATTCCAATCATTTCCAAATATTCATTGATAATACTGTTTTTAAGAGTCAGTTCACATTGTACTACCCCATGTCTATTAGGAAGACAGCTGAAATGGTCAGACTAACTGTGCAACACTCTTTCCTGCATATATGCAAAGTCTAATTGTACTTATTTCAAACACAGCAAAAGATGAAGTTGGTATAACAGGGCTGCATCCAACTACTGTCCTAGCTCAGAGGAACATAAACTGGTTCTATTCAGAATCACCCTTTTCCCTCCATTACCTATCCTTCTCTTGGGATTATAGGTGTTCTAGAACACTGCAGGTAAGGATCAATTGAACAGAGCCAAGTCAGTTCTGCGGGCACACAGTATCACATCTATGGTATTTCACTGGGTCAAGTAGCGGCTGCCTGTGAAGGTCGGTCTCCCCTGAGGCTGACGGGAAGGCAACTCAGTTGAAGTCCTGGGTTTGGATGGTCTTCACCCCAGGCTTTGGAGGGTCTTCACTTGAGTGAAGGCTGGGTGGTCTGCAAATTACAATGTGGCTTCCACAGAACTTTTGAACGCACCAAAAATACCCCTGCTGGAGGTACTTTGCTGAGACATCTCTCGTTCCTACAGTGAACCCTGCCAATTCACCACTTCTCTATAAAATTCTTATCTTCTCCCTTCTCTCAGAGGCATTTCTTCCATTTTATGGTTTTTACCACAGAGGCATCAAAAATAATGCATTTAATGGAGTTTGCTGCTGTTATTGTGTGCCATCAAGTTGATTCTGACTCATAGAGACCCTATATGACAGACTAGAACTGCCCCATAGGGTTTTTTAGTCTGGAAACTTTTACTGGACCGGATCGCCAGGTCTTTTTTCCCGTAGAACCAGTGGTGGGCTCGAACCACTGACCTTTTGGTTAGTAGCCAAACACTAAACCATTGGAAACACTAGAGACAGATTGACAGGCTATTTTCTCCTTTCTACCTAAACTCTCTTGAGGAAATGGACCAGTAATAGCTTGAATATTTAGGGGGGATAAGGGGTAGTAGGGTGAGGGGTGAAGAATTCCTGCAAACCAAAGAAGAATCAGTTAATATTTCAAACAATTCTATAACAGTTCAATTACAGGTAAAGCCCTCCCACATTCTGTGGACTCTAGAATGATATTGCAGGGATTCAATCCTCGTTCTAGCACGTACTAGCTGAGTAACTTTCAACAAGAAATTTAGCTCTTTAGGCTCAAGCATGTCCTCATCTGTGAAATGGGGATAACAAAAGCACCCTTCCTGCTGGGTTGTTATGAGGATTAAATGAGTAAATATGCAACATGGTTAGAAGCATGCACATAATAAGCACTCAAAAGCTGATACGTTTTATTTTGTTGTGTTTTCCTTTTCACTTAACAAACTCTGATAGAGCTGTGATTATGTGAACTTGTTCTACAAAATTTCATATTTATAAAACTCAGAAAGATATATTTTACCAATCCTGAAATAGCCCGCTATTAGGAAGAGTTAGAATAGTAATCTTGCTATTATGGTCTTAGAAAATATTAGTATTAAGGCTCTGTAAGTATGCAGACAAAAGGAGCTGTAGGATTGGACTCTAGTTGCTATGGATATATAATAAAAGGGAACACTTCTGAAGTTTAGTGAAGTACAGGAAGGTCTGGAATGGGGTGGAAAAGGGATTGCAAACCTGAACCAATGATACAGAATCTCTCAATATGCCCTAAACTTAACCATCTCCTAAACAACTTGCTGGATGAAAGTTTTTGATTTTGTTTTTGTTTTGTTTTATTTCCTTTCTAATTTTATCAGAATATGTTTATCATGGGAACATATTTCTGGCTATAAATAGGAAATCAAGGTAAAGCAGGTTTTACTTTACTGAGCTTGTAGATCCTATAAAATGAAAGATGCTCATATATACATTTAGCCAGGGCAAAGGGCACTTGGTGAAGAATCAAGCTTGTTTCTTTCTAAACTGTCTTTCTTGGCCCTTTCAAATCCAACAGGGCTGAAAGGAAAAAGTAGTGTTCTTTCCCTGCACATAAACTAAAACAGCCATTTTGATGACAAGAAAGAATTGTTGCTTCCCAATGTGTCTTTGTTTGAGTGATAGCAGGCCCACTGAAACCTCCTGATGGAGCTCAATGAAAATAATAGGCCCCATTATCTTCACTGGCAATGCTGCCATGAGAGCTTCAAAAACTGAAATAATGACAGCACATATTGAATGTATAGTAGAAAGACATAGCATGATTATGGGCAATTTCTGGCTCTCTTCTCCATGCCTCAGTGGATGAGGAGGGATCAGTGGGGCCTGGTTATAATGCGCAAGGAAAGGGCATTTTGCAGCTATGCCCTTCTGGGGTGTCTTGCATCTTTATAATGTAAATGCTGTGTCTTAAATAATTCGTAAAGGCAAAATATCAATTTCAGGATCTCTTCAGCAGCCAGAGTTTGGAAGTAACATTTGTTTTTTTTTTTAATTTAGTATTGAAATTCTGTCATATTAGGTTAGTTGGTAGTGACTGTCTCTCAGAAATTAGTATGAGATTTCCATCTGAGAGACAGCAAGAGCAGTAACACAGGATGACCCAGTACTCAATATAGGGGAGTTCTGTAAGCACACAAAGACCTGGCTTCCTGTCCCCAGGCCAGCGCTTTTTGTAGACCCAGATGTTCCCAGAAAATCTGATTTTCTGTCCACCGGAGTTGGGAGAAAGAAATTGGGAGGTGTATAAACCTGGAAGGGAGGAAAACATTAGCCCCCTGAAAAACACGCTGGGCCAGGAACAGCTCTATTAGGCTGTGAAAATTTACCAGGAGAAAAACTCCCTTGAGGGCTTAATGACAGCTGAGTAGGAAAGGTCTCCCTAAGAAGGAGAATAGGCTCTATTTCATGAAAGGCGGGGGAAGAGAGAAAGGAATAATTACTTTTGGGGCACCTTTTTGTCTCTTCTAATTATCTCTGTTTACAGAAATGAAATATCTTAAAACCATCAACAAACACACACACAGACCTTTTTTTTTTTCATTTGAGATAGCTCTAAAGAATGCAGTGCACTCTGTGTTCTAGGAACATCTCCCTTGGGGCTTATATTTAATATAAGAACAAGATGGTCTCCCTGTTTTCCTTGTGCCTGACTATCGCTGGGGAGAGGCCTGCGGCAGTAACAGCATCATTTTGCTCTTGTGGCAAATTGAGAAGTGAAAAGAAGGAAAAATATACCTAATAGAAACTGCCCACCACTCTGCTCAGTGGCTACAGCAGGCAGTTACCAAGTATCAAGCAGAGAATGTTGAGAAGCAAATATAAGCGCTTACTGGAACTTAACATCTCTTTAAGACATAAACTTCCTCTCTCACTCTACCCTTCTTTTGGTATATCCTCATCTATGTTCACTTTGGCTTGTGCATACTTCCTTTAAGGGACTCAGTACAGGTGGCAATGTTATTTTATTTTAGAGATGTTATCCTGAAAGTTTGGCAGTTTGAACCCACCCATCAGCCCCATGAGAGAAAGAACTGGCAATGTGCTCCCATAGAGATTACAACCTAGAGAATCCTATGGAACAATTCTACTCTGTCATATGGGATTGCTATAAGTCCCAGATCAACTAATGATACCTAATAACAACAACAATCCCTTTGAAAACATGGAACATCTTACCAGTGTGCATGAGCTTGTGCATGCGCACACACAAACGCTGCACGTGGCCCCACCACATCACACCAATGCCACAGAGAGACCTGAACTAGCAAAGGACATCTCTAGCAATGTGTGGTGGGGAGTCTCTAGGCTGCTTGTTGTCTGCAAAGCACTGACCTTGGCTGACCTCTACACCTTGATGCCTCCATTTCCCCAAGTAGACTAAAAACCTTCCTGAGATCAATGACAATTTATGTCCATGCCTGGCACCTAATGAGTGATCCATAAATACGTGTTGAATTAAATTAAACTGAAGACCATATATAAAAACTAGTAAAAGAAAGATGTGAGAAGACTAAAGCAAAAATTATATTTCTTGTTTACATTTTTAACTTCTTAAATTCTGTAATTTTTGCCTTTCTAAAATCTCTTACAAGTGGAATTCTAAGGCAAGAATCCCATGATGTTTGTTAAACTCCAAATAAAATGTCCTCTCTTCCATTTGAATCCAGCAAAGCATTTTACTCTCAAACCATTTCAGTGTCACAAAGTACTTTCCTTTGAATTATAGCTCTCAAACCCAACTCTTCTTGTTCTACCACGCTTGCTTTATTTTGGGATGTGGAATGATTATCTGTATCTAGCTAGCTGGCTACCTACCTATCTACCTATCTACATGGCTGACTATCTACCTACCTACCTACTTACCTACCTACCTATCTACCTACCTACCTATTTATTTATCCCTTATGCAAAAATGCTGACTTTCTGAAGTAAAAGTCTTAATCAGCAATAGGAAAATTTCACAAAAAAGCTTCCATTTGTCTGCAATTTACTTCCCCAGTAACTATCGAAATGTGGTCCAACAATTACTTAAATAAAATTATTGGTGTGCTAATTAAAAACACAGATTCCAGGCTCTACCTTAGACCTTCTAAATCAGAATCCTTGGGGTGGGCTCCAGTAATCTGCATTTTTAACAATATGTGAAAACAGCTAGATCCAGGGCTCTGAAAGCATGACTAGGCCTCTGTTTCTGGATGGAACCTCACAATTACAACTTCCGAACTAAATGAATAAGTCCTGTATCACCTCTCAACAGCATTCCTCAATGCTGTACTGTGTTTTCTGCTTACAGTGTAAACACAGCAGTATTGAAGGGTTTTAAAGTGTCATAGTTTTTTTTTTTTTGTTTGTTTGTTTTAAGGAGCTGGAGGGAAGACATGGCACAATATATCAGAGAATGTTTTCCACTTTTAGGACATGTCCTACTGTAGAGTTGGCTGTGAATTAAAATCTGCTGATTGCTCAAAAGCACAGTCTGTCAATAGTACACACACAGCACAATATAGTTTCTAAAAACAAACACTGCTCAGGGATCTTTTTAATCTCTGTCTCCTCCTGAGGTAACTAGAGTATTTAACCCTCAGAGTGGATCAATTTTAACACTCTCCATTTCTATATGACAAAATTATTTTTAGTAATAATCATGTAATAATCAATAATAATTAATTTCTTGATATTTGAGCAATTAACAATTAAAATAATAAATTTCAGCTTTAAAGATACCCAAATTCACTAAAATAACCCACGTATGATCAAAATTTGCACTTAGCAGAGTTATCCATACTCTGTTCCACTGTTGCAAATTTTAAACACAAAAGCTTCAAGTGGTCACCTACAATGACAAAACTGAACAGTGCATGTGATGGTTAAGACTGGCTGGGCTATGATTCTCAGTGGTTTGGCAGTAGTATGATGTGATTGCTTCCATGTCGAGATTTTATATAATGTGATCACTCCTTGAGGGTGTGGCCTATGTTGAATATAAGTGGACATTCTGGCAAGGCTTGTGGGCTTTTGCTGGCTCTGGATCCTGCAGATGGCTTCTGTTCGTCTGACCTCTGGTTCTTGGGACTTGAGTTAGCAGCTTAACTGTGGTCTTGCCCGCCAGCCTTGGGTTTTGTTAGTCTATACAGCCTGTGAGCAATAGCTCTGCTGTCAGACCTACCGATCTTGGGTTCACCAGACCCTGTGGCTATGTGAATCAGGAGAAGCCTCTATCCTGACCCACGGACTTGGGACATTCCAGCCTCTACAACCACGTGAGCCATTTCCTTGATATAAATCTCTCTCTATATATATATTTATATGCTTTACTGGTTTTGCTTCTCTGGTGAACCCAGCCTAAGACAGTGCCCGTTCTCCAACTTCATCTTTACGATCAAGTCCCATCATTGTTTATTTGGAATCTATTGTTTTAACTCAGAAATACATAAAACCACCATGATTGGAGACACAAAATTCAAGGATGTCAAACCATTACAAACTACTTTCAAACTGAACATATGTAGCTGAGTTCACATGAGTCAGGATTACTATATACCTGAAAGTTCCTAAATTAAAGAATATGTAATAAAATATGCTAACTTGAAGTTTACATATGTATTATTAAAACTCAGCAATAATCTTGGTAATTGTTTAGAACTCAAGCTAACAAGAAATTTTGGAGACTTTCAGGCAACAAGATGCTATAGTCAGAAGCACCACAGCGTCCCTCCGCAGCAAAGATCAGAAAAGCTAAGTCAAACAGAGTCACATCAATCCGGAAACCCTAAGCATCAAAGGAAGAGATAAAGAACTCAGCCAAGCACCAAATGGAATAAGAAACTGACCAAGAACAGAGAGCAAGGAGAGATACATGCAGAGGTCCCCTATCAACTACCACAGCACAGATCCGCCAACATGGACACCTATCGGAGATCAGTGAACATGGGGTATGAGAAAGCAGTTTCACGGAGCTTCGAGCACTAAACAGAACAACTGGTAACCAGTGATACACTGCAAAACACTGCTCGACTGTGAAACTGCTTCCCAGCCCGTGTCGCCACACTGGTGGGACCTCCAGAGCTTTTTTTGTTTGTTTGCTCTGGTTTGTTCTGTTTTGATTTGTTTGTTTTCTTTTTCTTTTCTTGGCTTGGGAGCCACTTCTAGTTAAGCAATACCACCCGGCTTGGAAGCTACTCCCTTAATCTGCACAGATGCACAGGGACATCCCTGGGGGCATTTCCTTTTGTTTTGTTTTGTTTTTTGGTTTTGTTTTGTTTTCCTTTCTTCTCTCTCTTTTCCCCTTTTCGGATTTCTTCATTTCCAGTTTCTCGATTTGTTCATTTTTTTTTTTACCCTTTTTATTTTTTTTCATTTTTGTTTTTCCCCATTTCTCAGTCTCTCATCTCTCCACTCCAGTAGCAAGCTCTCTTAGCACTCTTTTTGTTTGTGTGTATGTTTTTGGCTCCTGTTCCTCTCTC
>NW_004443979.1:16511968-16513692 GCF_000243295.1 Trichechus manatus latirostris
AGAGGCTGAAAATATTCCCCTGGAAAACAGGAACAAGACAAGGATGCCCTTTATCTCCACTCCTATTTAACACTGTGCTGGAAGTCCTAGCTAGAGCAATAAGGCAAGAAAAAGAAATAAAGGGCATCCAAATTGGTAATTAAGAAGTTAAACTGTCCCTGTTTGTGGATGATATGATATTATACGTAGAAAACGCTAAAGACTCCACGAGAAATCTACTGGAACTAATAGAAAGATTCAGCAGAGTAACAGGATACAAGATAAACACACAAAAATTGGTTGTATTCCTATGCGCCAATAAAGAGAACAATGAAAAGGAAATCAGGAAAGCAATACCACTTTCAGTAGCCCCTAAAAAAATAAAATACTTAGGAATAAATCTGACCAGGGATGTAAAAGACCTATACAAAGAAAACTATAAAATACTACTACAAGAAATCCAAAGGGATCTACATAAATTGAAAAACGTACCATGCTCATGGATAGGTAGATTCAACATAGTGAAAATGCAATTCTACCCAAAGCAATTTAAAAATACAGTGCAATCCCGATCCAAATACCAACAACATTCTTTAAAGAGATGGAAAAACTAATCATTAACTTTATATGGAAAGGGAGGAAGCCCTGAATTAGTAAAGCTCTATTTAAGAAGAAGAAGAAAGTAGGAAGACTCACACTACCTGACTTCACAACCTAGTATACTGCTACGGTTGTCAAAACAGCCTGGTACTCGTTCAACGACAGATAAATTGACTAATGGAACAGAATTGAGAACCCAGATGTAAATCCATCCACCTATGGTCACCTGGTCTTCCACAAGGGCCCAAAGCCCAACAAATGGGGAAAAGATAGTCATTTTAATAAATGGTGCTGACAAAACTGGATGTCCCGCTGGAAGAAAATGAAACAGGACCCATACCTCACAACATACACAAAAGCTAGTTCAATTTGGATCAAAGAACTAAATATAAAGCCAAAAACTATAAAGTTCATAGATGAAAAAATAGGATGAATGCTATAGGCCCTAATACACGGCATTAAGAGGATATAAACCATAACCATCAACACACAAACCCCAGAAGATAAACCAGATTACTGGGATCTTCTAAAAATGAAAGACTTATGCTCATAAAAAGACTTCACCAAAGAGTAAAAAGAGAATCTACATACTGGGAAAATTTTTTGGACATTACAAGTCAGACGAATTTCTAATATCTCAAATCTAAAAGAAAATCCAACACCTCTATAACAAAAAGACAAATAATCCTGTTAAAAAATGGGCTAAGGAACAGACATTTCACCAAAGAAGCCATTCAAGTGGCCAACAGACACATGAGGAAATGCTCAGGATCACTAGCCATTAGAGAAATGCAAATTAAAATCACGATGAGATACCGTATCACCCCAGCATTACTGGCATGAATCAAAAACACTGGAAATAACAAATGTTGGAGGGGCTGCAGGGAGATCGGAACTCTTATGCACCGCTGGTGGGAATGCAAAGTGATACAACCATTTTTGAAAATGATATGGCGCTTCTTTAGAAAGCTAGAAATAGAAATACCATACGATCCAGCTATCCCACTCCTAGGAATATATCCTAGAGAAATAAGTGCCGTCACACGAATAGACATATGCACACCCATGTTCATTGCAGCACTGTTCACAATAGCAAAAAGATGGAAACAATCTAGATGCCTATCAACATATGAATGGATAAACAA
>NW_004443979.1:16513792-16516032 GCF_000243295.1 Trichechus manatus latirostris
AAATAAAAAAGCTGGACGAAACAAACAAATCTACAATCAATAAATGAGGAAAATAACTTCTGAATGCCCCCAAAACAGCAGACAACATAAAAACATTTACAAAAACAGGACAGGATGGTTCCAGCAGGCATACAAAATAAAGCACCAGATGACTTTCCAGTAGAAGAGAAGGAACTAGAACTACCTGATAGGTAATTCAAATCTCTAATAATCAGAGCTATCCAAGAGTTGAAGCAAAAAACAGACAAAAATGAGGAAAAAATAGACAAATTCATGGAAAAGGCAGACAAATTAATGGCAAATACAGACAAAAAAAGTGGAAGAATTCAGGAAAATAATACAGGAACAAAATGCCAAAATAAATTCACAACTAGAAAGCATACAAAAACAACAGTTAGAAAACCAAAAGATAAACAACAAGATTTCAGAAATGGACAGTGTCACAGAAGGGCTGAGGAGCATGTTTGAAACGGTGGAAGACAGGATCAGCGAAATTGAAGACAAACAATTGGCTACAACTATGTTTGAGAAAAAATGAGAAAAAAGAAAGAAGAAAAATGAAGAGAC
Organism: Trichechus manatus latirostris; assembly: GCF_000243295.1. NCBI lineage: Eukaryota > Metazoa > Chordata > Mammalia > Sirenia > Trichechidae > Trichechus > Trichechus manatus. The sequence continues at coordinate 16,514,360 of NW_004443979.1, forward strand.
CCTGAGAATTATGTGGGATACAATAAAAAGCAAACTTTGTGAGTCATCAGAGTTCCAGAACAGCGGGAGAAAACACAGAGAGGGTACATGAAGAATTGCTGACAGAAAACTTCCCCAATATCATGAATGATGAAAAGCTGGCCATCCAAGAAGCTCAACGAACACCGTATAGGATAGACCCCAAAAGAAAATCACCAAGGCATATAATAATCACACTTGCTAAAACCAAAGACAAACAAAAAATCCTGAGAGCAACTCGAGAAAAACAAAAAGTCACATACAGAGGAGAAACAATAAAACTAAACTCAGATTGTTCAGCAGAAACCATGCAGGCAAGAAGACGATGGAATGATATATATAAAACCTTGAAAGAAAAAATTGCCAACCAAGAATAATATATCTAGCAAAACTCTTGTTCAAATATGATGGTGAAATTAGATCATTTCCAAATAAATAGAAATTAAGAGACTGTAAAAAAACAAACCAAACGTATAAAAATTACTAAAGGGAGTCCTTCGATCTGAGAACAAATGACATCAGACCACAGGCTGAATATACGACACAGGATTGTACTAGCCAGATATAAATCTAGGAAATGAACTCTTAAGGACTACTCAAAATCAAAACAATTACAACAGTGAACCAGAGAGGTTAATCTGTGAATGACAACAGCATCAGAGCAATAAAAGAGGGAATAAAAGGAGTAGGTATAGAACCTTCTAATGGAGAGGAACGCAAGGTGATAACAAGTAATAATAGACTGGTTCAAATCTAGGAAGATAAAGGTAAATTTCAAGGTAATGACAGAGAAAGTTAACAAACCTACTTATCAAAATGAGGAAGAAAAAGATACAGTCTCAGTAAAAACAAATCCTACAAAAACAAAAGAAATGAAAAAAAAATCCACACACAAAAATAATTCTGCACAGGAGAGAAAGAGGAATAAAGAAAACGTCAGCACTACAAAATGACAGCAATAAACTCACACCTATCAGTAATTACACTGAACGTAAATGGCCTAAACGCACCCGTAAAGACATGGAGAGTGATAAATGGATAAAAAAACAGGATGCATCCATATGCTGTTTACAAGAGACACACCTTAGAAACACGAAAATTTATTAAAAATCAAAGGATGGAAAAAATATATCAAGCAAACAGCTAATAAAAAAGAGCAGGTGAATAGAATTAGAATTCAATAGAAATAGAATTCAAAACAAAATCCAACATAAAAGACAAAGAAGGACACTATATAATGATTAAGGGGACAATCCATCATGAAGACATAACCATAATAAACATCTACGCACACAATGACAGGGCTCCAAACTACAGAAAACAAACTCTAACAGCACTGAAAAGAGAAATTGACAGTTCCACGATAATAGTAGAAGACTTCAACTCACCACTCTTGGTAAAAGACAGAACATCTGGAAAGAAACACAACAAAGGTAAAGAAGACGTAAATGGCACAATCAGCCAACTTGATCTCATAGATATATAGAGAACACTCCACCCAACAGCTGCAAAGTACACATTCTTTTCCAATGCACATGGAATGTTCTCCAGAATAGTCCACATCTTAGGCCACAGAGCAATCCTCAACAAGATCCAAAACGTTGAGATTATACAAAGTATCTTCTCTGACCACAATGCCATCAAGGTAGAAATTA
>NW_004443979.1:16516132-16530666 GCF_000243295.1 Trichechus manatus latirostris
TGCAATGATAAAGAACAATGATGAATCTGTGAAGCATCTCATAACATGGATGAAACTGGAGGACATTATGCTGAGTGAAATAAGTCAATCACAAAGGACAAATATTGTATGAGACCTCTCCTGTAAAAACTCATGTAAAAGTTTACACATAAAAAGAAACAATCTTTGATGGTTATGAGGGATGGGAGGGGTCAAGGGGAACTTAATAGACAATAGATAAGTGGTAACATTGGTGAAGGGTAAAACAGTACACAATACTGGGGAAGCCAGCACAGCTTATACAAGGAAAGGTCACGGAAGTTCCATAGACACATCCAAACTCCCTGAGGGACTGAATTGCTCGGCGGAGGGCTAGGGGGACCATGGTCTCAGGGAACATCTAGCTCAATTGGCATAACAGTTTATAAAGACAATGTTCTACATTCTGTCTTGGTGAGTAGCATCTGGGGTCTTAAAAGCCTGTGAGCAGCCATCTAAGATACTCCACTGGTCTCACCCTTTCAGGAGCAAGGGAGAATGAAGAGAACAGGATACAAGGAAAAGATTAGTCCAAAGGACTAATGGACCACCCAGACTGAGTTCAGTACAGCTAGATGGTGCCCGGCTACCACCACTGACTGCTCTGACCGGGATCACAACATAGGATTCTGGACAGAGCTGGAGAAGGATGTAGAACAAAATTCTAACTCGCAAAAAAAAGACCAGATTTACTGGCCTGACAGACAGGAGAAACTCCGACAGTATGGCCCCCGGACACCCTTTTAGCTCAGTGGTGAAGTCACTCCCGAAGTTCACCATTCAGCTGGGGATTGGACAGCCTTATAAAACAAAATGATACTAATGAGGCACAGCAGTCCAGGGACAAGGATTAGTAGGCAGGAGGGGACAAGAAAGCTGGTGATAGGGAACCCAAAGTTGGGAAGGGACAGTGTTGACATGTCGTAGGGTTGTTAACCATTGTCATGGGGCAATATGTGTACTAACTGTTTAATGAGAAACTATTTGTTCTGCAAACCTTTTTCTAAGGTACAAAAAAAAAAAAAAGAATTATCTATGTGACATCAAATTGACAACAGCAACTCAAAAGATTTGAGGGAAGCCTAGGGGGCAGTGAGTTGAAGATAATGGTGATGGAATAATTTGGAAAAGGATAGTGAGAACAGCATCACAACTGGAAGAATGTAATCGGTGTCACTGAATTGTACATGTAGAACCTTTTGAAATGGTGTAACTTTGGCTATGTATATTTTCACCAAAAAAAGGTCCTCTAAGGTCGAGAAGGGAGAGTGCTGGCATGACGTGGGGTTGTTAACCAATGTCATAAAACAATATGTGTACTGACTGTTTAATGAGAAACTATTTGTTCTATAAACCTTCATCTAAAGAAATTTCGGGGGGAAGGGATACTTCATCACTAACATTGTTTAGAATTGCTGGTGTATGGTGATAATAAAAAGCAGACAGTCTTTTAGTAGGTTTTATTATTATTTTTTTATTTCTCTACAAACAATGTACCTCCTTATTGCCTGTATCTAGGGCAGTAGATCACAATGCACAGCTATGATTTGGTAGTTCAGAAAGTTCAGCGTCTGTGTTTGTCTCTCTTTTGGTTGATCCTATGCAGTTTGCATAATTTAAGATATTGAACTATCTCACCTTGGTTGTTAGGGGATTCTTTTATGCTCTTAATTGTTGAGTTCCATTGGATGGTGACTCGGGCTGGGCAACTCAGCCTCCCGTGTTGATAACATTTTATGTCAGGGACAGAACCTCACATCTGTTTGCCTGAAAAGAGCCATCTTGTCTATATTATCCTCATATCTCATTTAATCTCCAGCTCATGCCTCTACTACAGCCAGTCCAATTATCCTTGCAGCCACAAGAATACGCTTTCCAGAGCAGTTTCATGTTTGTGATTTTATTTCATCCTCATGTCCTGTGGGAGATATGGAAGGGACTAGTTTTTTCCTATTTTTCAGATGAGAAAACAAAGATTCAGCAAGCTATAAAGTGGCAATTACAATTAGAGCTCAGGACCTCTGCTGGTATCCTTTTCCTTATTATCGCTCTTACGAAACGTCACTCTTAGTTCCTATGCTATATAAATCCTTCATGTTTTCTTCATTCTCTTTTTCTCCATAAAACATTCTCCCACTACTCCAACCTCTAGTGTAAATGAAAACAGATAACGTTTGTCTAGTATTTAATAGTTTAAAAGGTCTTCTATGATTTCTTATGTGTCTCCTTGAATTAGCTCTTCAATGGGAAGCAGAGGTTAAGTGACTTTTGTTCATCTAGGTTGTAAGTTTATAGAACAGGAACTTGGGTTAAGGTCTCTGAATCCAGTCCTAGACTCTTTTTACCATACATCACACTCATCCAATTCTTTTTACATCTTCTCTCTTAGCATTGCATACCAGGACAGTAGAATATTTTCTTTTCTTTTCTTTTTTTTTAAATATGAGGCAGTCTTTTCTTTTTACTCCACCTGCGTCCCCAACTAGAGTCTAACTTATTTGACTAAAAAAATCATGTTTCATGATCCTTTTATGCCCTGTTTTCTCTATAGCACTCAGCACATTTCAAAGTATGTAATAGATTTCAAGAAACTATTTTTTAGTCAGTTGTTTGGATGATTGATTGAAAATGTCTCTTTGCCCTCATTGTCCTTTGGCTCTTGGTATGATGTGGTTTCTAGTCTCTTCTGTATCTTTCAAGCCACTTTCATTAGCATATCCTTATCACTCTCTAAGGCCTCTCTGAATTTAGTAAGATATTTGACTCTCTACTTAAATCAGCACAGGAGCCCTGGTGGTGCAATGGTCAAGAACCTGATTGGCTGCTAACCGAAAGTTCAGTGGTTTGAACCTACCAGCTGCTCCATGGGAGAAAGATATGGCAGTATGCTTCTGTAAAGATTTACAGCCTTGGAAGCCCTATGGGGAAGTTCTACTCTGTCTGTATGGTCACTGTGAGTCAGAATCAACTCAATGGCAATGGGTAACGAGTACTTAAATCAGCATTTGAGCCCAGCATCTTTCCAGATTTTGCAGCATCTTTTTGGCCTGTATTCCTCCACCTACATATTCAGTCCGTCTCTTGGACAGTACCCTACAATATGCCACTGTGCATTTGGTTTTCCAACTCTAGGTATGCAACTGCCTCACACCAACTCAATGCAATAGTCATCAACATGAAACATTAGGGAGACAAATTAGCAGACTTTCCTTTGTAGAAGGGTGAACCATTCAGAAAATTCTGGCTTTGAAATTATGCTGGAAATGTCCTAGTAATAGAAGAAAGATATGTCTTTTGATTAGACAAATAGCCTTGAGATCATCTGCATTTTGGATTTAAAAAAAAAAAAACATAGCTCACATGACTGTGACTATCAGCAAGAAGGTAGACTGATAACAACTGAAAGAGCCGTGAACTAAGAATTCAAAGTCTATGAACTCACAGGACTGTGTGGTCCTTGAGAGCACAGACTGCCTAATTATTAATATTTATATTCCTAGTGCACAGATGTTTCTGCTTTATATAGGCCCTCAAATGTCTGTTAGATAAATGAATGAGTGAATAAAAAGGAGAGAATGACACAAAGCACAGCTTCAAGTCTGGTTCTGCCACATACTAACAGGGTAACCCAAGGTAGATCATTAACTTTCTCCATGTCTTCTTCTCCATATGTAAGCCTGGGATTGGAAGTGATCTACTACCTTCAACTTGGTGTTTCTGTGAGAATAGAATTCTTCATGTAACTATACTTGTTCAATAGTAGAGTACTGTATAGGATTGCTATGTGTAAGAATCAACTTGATTAACGAGTTTGTTTACATATATATATGTTAAAAATGGATTTATTTGCAAGTAACTGAAAAATTTACTAGTTGTAGTTTAGAGCAACAAGCATTTATTTTTCCTGCATAATACAAAGACCAAAGATTGGCTAATGCTAGTGTTGGTCAGTAGCTCAGTGATGTCAGGGTTCGTGTCACCTCAGTTCTCTTGAACTTTCTTTCACGGTCACAAATGTCTGCTGCAGCTCCAGCTGCCACACTGTGTTCCAGAAAGGGATAAATGGAACAGAGGAAAGGTGACACTAGTTATGTTTGTTCCCTTTAATCTGAAAGCTAATGTTTTCCCAGCAGTCTACAAAGCAGACTTTTCCTCAGTTCTCATTGAACAGAACTTGGTCACATGGGCACTCCTAGCAATTATGAAAGTGGCAGAGAGGATTGTCGTGATTGGCTTTAGTCAAGAATGTTTCATTGCCTCAGGCTGGGCATACTCTGCTTCAGACAAAATCAGGACAGTGTTAGCAAGGAGAAAAACTAAGAGTGAATATTGCTAGGCATCTAACGATGTCTGCCACATAAATATCTGCAGATGTTATGAGGAACAAGATTTAGCAGGAGAATAAAACCAAAATGTCAATGTTTCCAGTGAACATACGTGCATGTGTGTGTGAGTATATGTGTGTAAGTGTGTAGTGAAGTCATAGTGTTAATGGTAGTGGGGTTTAACCAGTTTCTTCCTTGATTACTAACTGCCTTATTTGGGAATGGACAGACAGAAAGTCATCTGGTATATGATGTCCTTAAAGTGATGGAGTCTTCTAGAATCATCCAGTTTTTGATGTATCCTTGTGGAAATTCCTATTCTTCTAGCTTTGCTAACATAGCCTTCAAAATGGAGGGAACTGACCCTCCAGTTTGTCATTTGCTTTACTCTTTAACTTTTGATACTACAAGGATAAGCATTCCATATCATCTGTACAAAGTGTCTCTTGGAGTGAGAATAATGAGAGTAATAATTATAGTGTGTGGTAAAGGAACACATTTGACCCTAGATGCTTCTGACTTATGTCTTCTCCCTTAATTATGGAATCAACCCAATATGCTATTTCTGTAGTCTTTGGGGCATCCAGGCTTCTTTTACATAAGTAAGTCTGGCATATGTAAATAGGATGTTCATTCCATCATCTGCTTGACTAAGACCCTGGGTCCCCTCGTATCCCCCTATTAAATGGGTCTGCTTATCTTCCATTATGGAATTGACTAGAACCGAGTACTCAGAATCTCTGCTTATTTATGAAGTCAATGTTTACTCTGTTGAACCTGTCAGTTTTTAGAAAAGAAAAGAGGGGGACATCTATGACCCAGCCGATGACAGGAGGTCGCAATTTACAACTATCAAATTACTAAGTAATTTTATTAGTACCAGCCTCTGAGATACTAGGAAAAAGTTCTTTTAAAGCTCTTTGATCACATGGCTAGACTACAATCCTATATAAATTATCAGCTAAGTTTTTTTTTTTTCCTGCATATACAGTATAGCCTGGATTATTTACAGTTTGTCAGGATGCTTCAGGGTTTATACTACTGCCATTCAACAGATTTCATTGTTATAAGATTGCAGCAGATACTATATATTTTACTGAGGTAGATTTTCTGTTTCTAACTAGAAACATATAAAATCCAAAGGTCCTTTGAATTAGCTAGAAGATCCGTGGCAATAATGTGTATCTACCACAGTAATTATAGCTTTGTCTTTTTATTAATTACACACATCTCCTCAAGATATTACATTTGCAATATTGATGGAAGTCTCCACTTTTTTAGACTTCAGTAGATTGGTTTTGGGATTCACACAGAAGGTGTTTGCTCCCCTCCCACCTCCTAGTTGGCCAGAGTAAAATCATTCTGTTATTTTGATTGTTCTTCCAAACCTGATTTTTTACCTTGAAGTCCATCTGGAATGAACATAAATTGAACTATTCATTGCTCAAGAATTTAGTAGAATTTTTGTCATCTGTTGCTAACTCAGATATTCCAGTTTATCTAAATCCAGGAGAAGTCAAGCAGAACATCCATACTAGGGAGCCACTGTTGTTTATTTAAAGGTAAAAACATCCAGACTTGTTCCCTTACAACTCAAATATATTAGCTGAACAAATAAGGAATTGAAGACTATTCCAGGAAGATGGCTGACTAAAATAAACAGATGTCTTCCAGTGATAAACACTTAAAACTGCTAATTTTGAAAGAACAAAAAAAATATTTAAGTATCAGTAGTCAGTTTCCCAAGAGAGAGAGGAAACCATCAGGTACTAAAAACAAAGACATTTAAAACAGAAGAGGTAAACTGATTCTGAGGCTGCTCAGAGTGGGTCGTTGTCTAACTAACCTAATAGATTGAATCTCAATTCCCCAACAGAAAATTAAGACAAGGCTTTGACCTATACAAAGCACTATGTTGGAACTAAGACATATGCATAAATCTATGAACTTAAAAGTCTCGACTAGAAAAAAAAACTACCTGCCAGCTCAGAGAGACAAGAACAAAGTTTGCTGTCCTTCCCCTGCTAATGTCTATGTGAAAAACAGTCTTACCTAAGGCCCTGAAACAGTGAGGGTGGGCCTTGCACACTTTTGGGGTCCAAATTCACAGTGTTGGCATGTTGTGTTGTTGTTAGGTGCTGTTGAGCGAGTTACGACTCATAGCAACCATATGTACAACAGAACGAAACACTACCCAGTCCTGTGCCATCCTCACAATCACTGTTATGCTTGAGCCCATTGTTGCAGCCACTGTGTCAATCCATTTTGTTGAGACTCTTCATCTTTTTTGCTGACCCTCTACTTTACCAAGCGTGATGTCCTTCTCAAGTAACTGATCCTTCCTGATAACATGTCCAAAGTATGTGAGACATAGTCTCACCATCCTTGCTTATAAGGAGCATTCTGGTTGTACTTCTTCCAAGACAGATTTGTTTGTTCTTCTGGCAGTCCATGGTATATTCAATATTCTTTGCCAACATCACAATTTAAAGATGTCAGTTCCTCTTCACTCTTCCTTATTTCATGGTTGGGTCAGGGGCACCTTAGTCTTCAAGGTGACATCTTTGCTTTTTAGCACTTAAAGACATCTTTTGCAGCAGATTTGCCCAGTGCAAAGCATCTTTTGATTTCTTGACCACTGCTTCCAAGGGTGTTGATTGTGGATCCCAGTAAAATGAAATCCTTGACAACTTCAATCTTTTCTCCATTTATCATGATATTGCTTATTCGTCCAGTTGTGAAGATTTTTGTTTTCTTTATGTTGAGGTGTAATCCATACGGAAGGCTGAGATCTTTGATATTCATCAGTAAGTGTTTCAAGTTCTCTTCACTTTCAGCAAGCAAGTTTGTGTCATCTGCTTAACTCAGGTTGTTAATGAGTCTTCCTCTAATCCTGATGCCCCTTTCTTCTTCATATAGTGCAGCTTCTCAGATTATTTGCTTAGTATTTGGATTGAATAGGTATGGTGAAATGATGCAACCCTTACACACATCTTTCCTGACTTTAAACTATGCAGTAACCCTTTGTTCTGTTTGAATGACTGCCTCTTGATCTGTGTACAAGTTGCTCTTGAGCACAATTAAGTGTTCTGGAATTCCCAGTCTTCAAAATATCACCCAAAATTTTTTATGATCCACACTGTCGAATGCCTTTGCATAGTCAAGAAAACACATCTGTCAGTTTGTCATACTGTGGGAGCTCGCCATGTTGCTGTGATGCTGGAAGCTATGCCACTGGTATTCAAATACCCGCAGGGCCACCCATGGAGGAAAGGTTCAGCTAAGCTTCCAGACTAAGACAGACTAGGAAGAAGGACTCGGTGGTCTACTACGGAAAAGAATTAGCCAGTGAAAACCTTACAAATAGCAGTGGAACATAGTCTGATACAGTGCCAGAAGATGAGCCCCTCAGGTTGGAAGGTGCTAAAATATGACTGGGCAATAGCTGCCTCCTCAAAGTAGAGTTGACCTTAATGATGTGGATGGAGTCAAGCTTTCAGGACCTTCATTTGCTGATGTGGCATGACTCAAAATGAGAAGAAACAGCTGCAAACATCCATTAATAGGAACATGGAATGTATGAAGTATGAATCTAGGAAAATTAGAAACAGTAAAAAAATGAAATGGAGCACATAAACGTCAATATCCTAGGCTTAGTGAGCTGAAATGGGCTGGTACTGGCCATTTTGAATTGGACAGTCATATGGTCTACTATGCCAGGAATGACAAGTTGAAGAAGAAAGGTGTTGCATTCATTGTCAAAAAGAACATTTCAAGATCTATCCTGAAGTACAATGCTGTCAGTGGTATGATAATATCCATACTCCTACAAGGAAGACCAGTTAATACCACTATTATTCAAATTTACAGACCAACGACTAAGGCCAAAGACGAAGAAATTAAATATTTTTACCAGCTTCTGCAGTCTGAAATTGATCGAACATGCAATCAGGATGCATTGATAATTACTGGTGATTGAAATGCAAAAGTTGGAAACAAAGAAGTATTGGTAGTTGGAAAATATGACCTTGGTGATAGAAACAATGCCAGAGATCACATGATAGAATTTTGCAAGATCAGCGACTTCTTCGTTACAAATACCTTTTTTGACCAATATAAACGGTGAGTATACACATGGATCTCGCCAGATGGAATACGCAGCAATCAAATTGACTACGTCTGTGGAAAGAGATGATGGAAAAGCTCAATATCATCAGTCAGAACAAGGCCAGGGGTCGACTGCAGAACAGACCATCAATTGCTCATATGCAACTTCAAGTCAAAGCTGAAGAAAATTAGAACAAGTCCATGAGAGCCAAAGTACAACCTTGAGTATATCCCACCTGAATTTAGAGACCATGTCAAGAATAGATTTGACGTGCTGAACACTAATGACCAAAGACCAGATGAGTTGTGGAATGACATCAAGGACATCATACCTGGAGAAAGCAAGAGGTCATTAAAAAGATAGGAAAGAAAAAAAGACCAAAATGGATGTTAGAAGTGTTTGCATAGTTTGGAAATCCCTCATCCAAGAAATAAGAATAAAAGTTGATCACTGGTTGTGGAATCCTTGGGACTCACAGAAATACATGAAAAATCCTCTGCAGGGATTCTCAACCCAGGCCTCAAGAAATTCTCATAGGGGAAAAAAGAGAACATAAGGACAAACTGTGATACACCATGACTAAATTCCACAGATCCAAAACTAGAAATATCAGGAACCAGAATATTAGGTGTTAGATTAACAATCACAGAAAAAAATAAGGAGGGCTAAAATAATTAAAGACATTGAAGGAAAAATTCAAAAATACAAGATATGAAAGACGTATTTCAAATTGATCAAAATTTGAATGTTATTCATAATTTGTTATGATTCACAGTTGAATGTCTTTGCATAGTCAATAAAACACAGGTAAACATCTTTCTAGTATTCTCTGCCTTCAGCCAAAATTCATCTGACGTCAGCAGTGATATCCTTCATTCCAGGTCTACCTCTGATTCCGGCTGGAATTTCTGGCAGTTCCCTGTCAATGTACTGCTGTAGCCATTTTTGAATTATCTTCAGCAAAATTTTACTTGTGTGTGATATTAATGATATTGTTTGATAATTTCCACATTCTATTGGATCAACTTTCTCTGGAATGGGCACAAGCATGGATCTCCTCTAGTTGGTTGGCCAGATAGCTGTCTTCCAAATTTCTTGGCATAGACGAGTAAGCGCTTCCAGTGCTACATCCATTTGTTGAAACATCTCAGTTGGTATTCTGTCAATTCCTGAAGCCTTGTTTTTTGCCAATGCCTTCAGTTCAGCTTGGACTTCTTCCTTCAATACCACCAGTTTTGATCATATACTACCTCTTGAAATAGTTGAACATAGACCAATTCTTTTTGGTACTCTGTGTATTCCTTTCATCTTTATCTCTATCCCTATCTCTGTCTCTGTATCTATACCTATAATCTCTCTCTCTCTCTCTCTATATATATATATATATATATAAGTTATGGCTTACAGAGTTATGTAATTGTCCACAATAGAAAGTGTCGAAAAAGGTTAGAAAGTGAGGTTCTTTGACTTCAAATACTTGCTTTTTCCCCTTATGTTATATTTCCCTTGCCACATCTCTACAAAAAGTGAGAATACTGTCAATAGGCTTAATATTTACCAGATGAATTCACTTATAACTTCTGAAGGGTTGGACTGTAAATACTCGTATAATGATGGTCCAAAATTTCTAGCAACGGTTAGAAGACAGGGCCTTTAGAAGTCCCAAGCATGAAATATTGTGGTGATTATGGAGGGTTTTTTTTTTTTTCTTTTTTCTCTCTTCACCCTCCATCTAATTAAAAATGTAAACAATGCTAAACTGTAAAATAAGGATAAGATAGCCAGAGTCCCAGTTTTATTCAGGATGTTTGCCTTTTCTTAACTGTCACACATCAAGTTATAATTTTTTTTTTTTCTTTTTGGTGTACCCTATTTTTCTGGTGCTCTAACTGTGTAATTGGTCTGTCTATTGGGTAATCTACATTTCCAAAAGTTTTGCCTTCAGTTAGGTGTCCCAAATCTATGATTTTTCTTTCTTAATATTAATGTCTGAGTTCTCAGTCCAGTATGGTCTTGCTTACTCTGCAGAAGATGTTGTTGTTGTTAGGTGCCACTGAGTTGATTCTGACTCATAGCAACCCCACGTGACAGAATAGAACTGCTCCACAGGGTTTCCTAGATTATAATCTTTACGGGAGCAGGTTGCTGGGTCTTTTCTTGCACAGAGTGTCTGGTGGGTTTGACCTACTGACCCTTTGGTTAGCAGCCGAGCGTTTTAGCCTTTGCACCAGGAGGGCTACTACAGAAGATGCAACTGAGAATTTATTTAGAAACTTTTTGCTTCTGTTGTCCTAAAAACGTAACTCTATAGCTTCTTTCTTCCCTCAGGTCTTGTATTGAAATTTAACCTTGGTTTCGGTGACAAGATAACAATTTGAATATGGGTTTTGGAATCAGACCTTTTTACCAGTCCCAATGTTTACTGGTCTGGGGCAAGTAAATTTTTTTTCTTTTGTAGTTTAGATGAAGGTTTACAGAACAAACTAGGTTCTCATTAAACAGTTAGTACACATATTATTTTGTAACATTGGTTACCAACACCATGACACGTCAATACTCTCCCTTCTCGACCCTATTATCAGATTTCCTGTCTCCTCTTGCCTTCTAGTCCTTGCCCCTGGGCTGGTGTGCCCCTGGGGCAAGTAATTTTGAGTCCCACTACCCTCATTGCCAAAATACAAGAATCAAAAGAGACATTGTATGTAAGGATGTTTCACAGTTCTGTGCAATTCAGTAAGTGTTGATTATTTTGATTATTGTAGGTATTATTAAGCAGGTAAACAAGTATGTAACTCCTCACCTTTGATCTTTGGCCATTGCTGAAGGCAGATTTATAAACAACTAATTAAAAGGTCCTTTTGAAATTGCCCTATGCGGCCCATAATAGAAGGAATTTAAGATCCTTTATATCAACTTGGATACTCTGAATATTAACTGGGCATATATACTGCTTTTCAACCATCTGCTCTCTTATGTATGGTGGCAGCCTCCAACCACACTTTTTTAAAATTCTACAGCAACATATTACTTCTTATTCCCCAGCCACCAATTTACTTACCTCCATTACTAAACAATTAGGCTACTCTTTTCCTGCCTGCTCTTCAGCTGCTGAAGACTCAGTGGGTGATGGTGCTTGAGGCCAATGACCTTTATCCTACCTATCTCTTCCCTTGGCTGGCCTAACAATACAAGTTTGGTCACTGCCTACTCTACGCAAAAAGGACGCTTATGAATATTTAGTAAGAGTCTAACACATCTATGTGTGGGTTTTCATGCTGTCTTCAAGCTTATGAAATAAAATCTTCCTGTGTTGTTCTTATACCAGATATTTAGCTAGTTCTAACTGATTACATGATATCCTCTTACCAGGAAAACAGAATATGCAGCCCAATGCTCCTACTAGAACTTCTTTTTGTACTGAAATTTATTTTATATATAAAACACAATTTTATTTAAAAAAAGAGTAAATAAGTCTCAATCCAGCAAGTTTTAGCGCTAGTCTCTGCCATGGGATTTTCCTCCATCCTCAAAAAAAGTGGAAATCAATTGAGCTTCCATTTTAAATTCTCCAAGAGCCCCGTGCTGTTTGAATGGAGGCCCTGATAACCACGTTTCATTGTGTGTTTGTTGCAGCATTTGGTTCTCAAAAACAGGGGTCAAAATGCCTTTCCCAAAGGCTGGTTTCCCCAAGGGCTATTTTTTATGTGGAAGCCTTCATCTCATAAACAATTGAAGTAGTTCACATTAACCACCATCAATGGCAAAAGTACACAAACCATAAAGAAATCACCTAAAATAATGTTTTTGAACCAGCTGCTAAATTAAGTAATTATTTGTTTTATTGCACATTTTCATAATAGGGCAAACGAGAAACTCTCTGTAACAGATGTGGTGGTGGCAGAGAGATTTGATTACTGGCTTCTGTTATTAATCACTGCACAAATCTTAAATGATTTGTTTCTACAGTTTGATCAGTTTACATCTCAGAACTTGCACTTATGCACACAATGTGGAGATAAAGCATCTGTTTGCACCTTTAGTGGAGGCATTAATATATTTCTGGGGATTGAAGTTTTGTCAACCAAGGCTCAGGAGACTGACCAAAGACTGCCAACTTTTGGAAAGATCTCATTATTCCTCATCAAACTAGTTAATAAATAAAAGCCATTTTTCTACTTCTAGAATTATGTTCTGATGTTTATAGTTTTGTTTCTTCTATGAAAGCAAAGAAAAAAATATGATATTTGAAATTTGCAAATCAGGGATGTTCCTATTTATTGTAAGCCACCCCAGAATTGTTAAGCATAGCAGGGTACCATGGCACTATTGAGAACTACAGTATATATATTTTTTTAAAAACTATATAGAGTTTTAAAAATTATTCTTTACCTTTTAGTTTTACGTTTGACATTTCATAATCCTATATCAATATTTTCCATCAGCATTTTAAATAAATGTAATATATTTTAAGATGGCATGTCTAACTAAAAAAACCCAGGCGATATAAATATTATTTTATTAATTTCCAGTTAAGCATGACAAATGCATCAGTTCTACAAACAAATATTTCCCCAATAAGTCAAAGCACTAGATAATGTGATTTTTTTTTTAATTGTGAGTATTGTAGTTATTTAGCAAGAAAACCAATAGTCAAAATACTCTTAGAATGAAGTTAACTTTCAGCCTGTCGATTCTAGGAGCTGATTTACATTATAAGGATTGTTTATTATCATAACTTGCTATAATGATTTACCATTTAGGTCCTAATGTCTCTTTTAGTGTTTTATACATTTTCATATACATCTATTTGATTAATTTTTGTCTCTTCCAAAATCACAATAATCAACCGGTACAGAAGAGAAAGCATTTGGGGATTTTGTTTCCCATACTACTGTATTTTCTCAGTTTGGCCTTCATGGCAGGAAAAAAAAAAACAAGTTAAAAAAGATAAAAAGAACTGAGGACTGAAATTAAAATGCATCATTTCTGAAAACTGATAAAGGCTTCGTTTTTAATGCTTAGGAAAAATTTAAAATGTATATATTTTTCTCAGTCAGAGGCAAGACTGTTATGTTTGCAACCCCTGCTTTTTATAGTTCATCCTGGGAGCTAATGAAGCATTGCATATTGGTTTCAAATTCAAAGCATATGTAGTCACTGAGGCATTTTTTCTTTATATAGTGTGATTTCAAAAGGAGCCCCAAATGTGGTCATCTTAGAAAATGTAATTTGGTCAAGTACTAAAGAACTTCTCCCAGACAACAAAAACCTTCCTCTTTGAGTTGCCTATGAGAACACAAACTGGCTGTGAAGTACATTCACAACTCTTGTGACAAATGTACAGGAGCTGATGAAAATATATTAAAGGCCCGGCATGTCAAGACCATGAAGGGCATTGGGCAAATTTGGATACATGTGTCCATATTTCACACAATCAGAATCAGAAGTGAGTTAGAGGACAGTGTAAACAGATGTTGAAGAGGATAATGTAATCCAGACAACAAACTTAACAGCATTACACATCCAGAGCCATCTCCGAAGTCATTAACGCTGTTGCCGGGGGTGCCTGCCAAGGAGCCAGGTGTCATGCTGCCACAACTTGCCATCTGATGGTTGTCATTTATAAGAGACAATCGAGTGAGGACTGTAATTAGGTGTATGCTGAATGGAACGCTCCCTCCTGAATCTATCGATGGCTTTTTCTAGTCTGAAACACATAGAGAGCAAAACAGGGGAACCAATCTGCCCTTTGGATGCCTAAAAGCGTGTGTGTGTGTGTGTGTGTGTGTGTGTGTGTGTGTGTGTGCACGCGTGTTTGTGCGTGTGTGTCTGTGTGTATTATATTACGTGTATATAGGAAATGCTGGTGGCACAGTGGTTAAGAGCAATGGCTGCTAACCAAAATGTTAGCAGTTCGAATCCACCAGCTGCTCTTGGAAACCTTATGGGGCAGTTCTACTCTGTCCTATAGGGTCGCTATAGGGTTGCTATGAATTGGAATTGACTTGACTGCAATGGGTTTATTTTTGGTTTTATGTATATATAAAATATATATACGTATATATTATATATAGTATATTATA
>NW_004443979.1:16530766-16536589 GCF_000243295.1 Trichechus manatus latirostris
CCTATAGGACAGAGTAAAACTGCCCCCTAGGGTTTCCAAGGAGCAGCTGGTGGATTCGAACTGCTAACATTTTGGTTAGCAACTGAGCTCTTAACCACTGTGCCACCAAGGCTCTGTGTATGTCTATATATTATATATATATTCATATGTATATATATTATACATATATTCATATGTGTATATATTATATATATTCATATATATATATAAGAATATATGTAAATATAAACCCTGTTGGAAGTGTGTGGCTTATAATTTTTTCACACATTAAGCATCTATTGTGCTCTTTGACTATGACCAAGCTGTGTTCCTGAACCCCTGAAAAGCATGCATCCGAGATAAAGAATTAGACATGTAAATTAATCAGCTACAAATCTGCCCCAGGAAGTGCTTCCTGAGTGATCTTGGTTCACAGATGGCGTTGTGAGAGCACTAAGAGTCAAAAATCAATTCTTTGGAGATTTGAAAAAAGGGCTTCACAGAAGAGGTGATATTAAAGGAAGGACAAGCATTTGGCAGGTAGGTGCAGAAGTTTGTGGGTGGGCACTCTAGCACAAGACATCACACGTAGAGAAGTGATTATGAAATCACTTAGGAAGTAGTCTGCTGTCCTCTAAGATGGTGAGGACTTGTGTGTGGTAAGAGTCTGAGGCATGGAAACATTCTAGACAGAGGTAGGCCAGGTTGGAACAAAATAAATAAAATATCAATTGAATCCTTAATCCATAATTTTTAAAGAATAGTTAAAGAAGGTAAATATAAACTCATGGTAATATCTTTTCAGCCTTATAATAATAATAAAAATAGCTAGCATTTGAGTGCTTTCTGAATTTGGAATTATCTCATCTAGTTCTTAACACCACCCAATGACATAGATACAATTATTATTTTCATTTTGCAGATGAGGAAAAGGAGAATTAGAGATGCTCCATAGCATGTCCAAGGTCATCTACAGGCAAGCAGCAAAGCTAAAAGGACTGCAGCCTTTTCTGTGAAGCACCATACCTTGTACGTCTTCTAGAGTTGTGTGTGCGTTATTTACAGACTGTCACTCTGTTGGCTGGAAAATTTGTATCTTTCTAAATGGAGAGAATGTGATCTAGCAACTCATTCTCCAGAATCCTAGGCTCTTTTTTTTTCTAGAATAAATATAGAAATGGTACCAAGATAGAAAACTATGTTTTCTACCAAGTACCTCGTTGTGCACTGGAATACCCTGGAGGCATTGCCCACTCCAAAACGCTTTTTTTTTTTAATTTTTAAAATATATTTAATAATATGCAGAAATGGCTCACATTATAGTTATGAGTTCAAATAACAGGATATAAAACTGTATATATGGTATGATGATTTAAATTTTGAAGAAGTAAAAATGAATCAGAAACACACACACACAATAATACACCAAAAGAATATTGAACATTATCTGAAAGCTAGGATTAGAAATGATTCTTAAAAAAAAAGGCAGCCTCCTTATTGTTCTCTCCCATTCACAAGTAGAACTTGTGCAATCAGAACACACAAAACAATAAATGGAGAGTGAGTAGAAGGTAACACACTCCAAAGACTGAAGGCATTTATAGAACCATCAGACGCAGCAGGCACTGAACTCATCTGAGAAGGGTCAAAGCCTCCTGGAGACTAGCTGAGGAATAAGGAAAAATCTGCCATCAGGGCACATTCATTTGACTGAGAGCCTCTCTCAGCTGGATTGGTGCCTCTGCATTTTAAAATTTTGAGGCTGGGACTTCCGGGCAACATGGCGCTATAGGCAGTTGCACCACACACCTCCCTCCAGAGCAAAGATCAAAAAAACTAAGCCAAACAGAGAAAATGGCAATCCTGAAAACCTAAGCATCAAATGAAGAGGTAAAGAACTCAGCCAAGCACCGAATGGAATAAGAAACTGACAGAGAACAGAGTGAGGAGAGATACGTGCAGAGGTCCCCCATCAGCTAATGCAACACAGACCTGCTCTCTTGGACTCCTATCAGAGACCAGCGAACAGTGGGTATGAGAAAGCAGCTTCATGGAGCTTCCGCAGAAGACAGACCAACTGGTAACCAGCAATATACGCTTCCCCACCCCACACTCCTCTTCACCCCCACTCAGCCTCCTCTGCTTCCTGCAGCCACAGTCTCTTGGCCTGGAAGTACTGGCTTCAACCCAGTGTCACTTGGATTACACCTGCCCATACTGGCTGGCTCCCTAAGTGCCATTTTTTGGCTGCTGGTGTTGCTTTATTCCGCTTCTTTAGATTTCTTCCTTACCTCTCACCACCTCCCCCTCCTTTCTCTCAAATACTTGGTTCCATGTGGCATCCTTGCTTCTTCCTGAAAGGATGTGAAATGCTGCTTGAATGTGAGACAACTTCCCAGCCCGTGCTGCCATGCTGGTGGGAACCTGGGGTTTTTTTTTTTTGCTTGTTTGTTTTGAATTGTTTGTTTGTTTTCTTTTTCTTTTCTCAAGTTGGGAGCCTGTTCTAGCTAGGAAGTACTGCATGGCTTGGGACCTAACCCCTCAGTTTGTGCAGATGTGCAGAGGGATCCCTGAGAGTATTTTTTTTTTTTTTTTTTTTTTTTTTTTTTTCTGATTTTTGGGGGGGACTTTCTTGTTCTTTTTTTATTTGTTTGTTTTGTTTTGTTTTCCCTCTTTTTCCCTTTATGTCTTTCTTCATTACTCAGTTTCTCGTCTCTCGATACGTTCCTTCTCTTCCTGTCCCGTGAATCCCTGGCCCTGAGTAACACCTCTACCCCTTCTAGCCAGGCAGTACTTCACAGCCTGGGAGCAACTTCCCCAGACCTTGCGGCTGCACCAGTTGGATCCCTGAGAGCTTTTTGTTTCTTTTTTCTTTCTAATTTTTATTTATTCATTTTTTCTATCCTTTTCTTTTTTCTTATTCTCCTTTTGTTTTTCTCCATTTCATAGTCTCTCATCTCTCCACTCCAACAACAATCTTCCCTAGCACTCTTTTTTGTTTGTATGTTTTTGTCTCCTGTTCCTCTCTCCTCTCTCCCATACCCATCTTAGCTCCAGACACCACAGTCTTCCTCCTCCATTCTGCCTACCTGCACAGTGCGCTGAACATCACACCACCGACCAGCACAGGCATGGCCTACCAGAACCTACCCTGCACTAATTACTGGCCCACCATGGTGGCCATAATAAGTGCCACAAACAACACATCCCAGTAACTCCTCTTCAACTAGACCTGCCCTGCGGTACCATATCTGAGTGACTGACCCTGCAATTGGAGAAGGAGGCAAAAAGTATCATGCCTACAGACTAGCAAACAACAAAGAACACACAGCCCACCTGCTCAGACATAGCCAAATAAAATAAAAAAGCAGGATGAAACAAACAACTCTACAATCAATAAATGAGAAAAATAAATACCAAATGCCCCAAAGACAGCAGACAATATCAAAACATTTATAGAAACAGGACAGGATGGTTCCAGTAGGCATCCAAAATAAAACACCAGATGACTTTCCAGAGGAAGAAAATTCACTAACACTACCTGATAGGGAATTCAAATCTTTAATAATCAGAGCTATCCAAGAGTTGAAGCAAAAAGCAGACAAAAATGAGGAAAAAATAGACAAATTCATGGAAAGGCAGATAAATTCATGGCAAATACAGACAAAAAAATATGGAAGAATTCAGGAATATAATACAGGAACAAAATGCCGAAATAAATTCCCAACTATAAATCACACAAAAACAGCAATTAGAAATCCAAAAGATAAACAACAAGATTTCAGAAATGGACAGTGACATAGAAGGGCTGAGGAGCAGGTTTGAAACAGTGGAAGACAGGATCAGCGAAATTGAAGACAAACAATTGGATACAACTCTGAGGAAAAATCAGAAAAAAGAATGAAGAAAAATGAAGAGACCCTGAAAATTGTGTGAGATACAATCAAAAGCAAAACTTTACGAGTCATCAAATTTCCAGAGTGGGGAGAAAACAGAAAACACAGAGAGGATCACTGAAGAATTGCTGACAGAAAACTTCCCCAATATCATGACAGATGAAAAGCTGGCCATCCAAGAAGCTCAATGAACACCATATAGGATAGACCCCCAAAAGAAAATCACCAAGGCATATCATAATCACACTCCCCAAAACCAAAGACCAACAAAGAATCCTGAGAGCATCTCAAGAAAAACAAAAGTAACATACAGAGAAGATACAATAAGACTAAGCTCAGATTATTTGGCAGAAACTGTGCAAGCAAGAAGGCAATGGGATGACATATATAAAACCTTGAAAGATAAAAATTGCCAACCAAGAATAATATATCCTTCAAAACTGTTGAAATATTATGGTGAAATTAGGACATTTACAGATAAAAAAAATTTAAGGGAATATGTAAGAACCAAACCAAACTTACAAGAATTATTAAAGAGAGTCCTTCAATCTGAGAAAAACAACATCAGCTCACAGGATGAATCTAGGATGCAGGATCGTACCAGCCAGATACCAATCTAGGAAATGAACTCTCAAGGACTATCCAAAACCAAGAGAAATACAACAGGGAATTAGAGAAGTTAATCTGTAAATGACAACAACATCAGAAAAATAAAAGAGGGAATAAACTGTGTAAGTATAGAAACTTCTAATGGAGAGGAAGGCAAGGCGATACCAAGTAAAAACAGACTGTTTCAAACTTAGAAGGATAAGGGTAAATTTCACGGAAAACATAAAGAGTGTAACAGACCTACTCATCAAAATAAAGAGGAAAAACATAAAGTCTCAGTAAAAACAAAACCTACAAAAACAGAAGAAATGAAAAAAAAATCCACAAACAAAAGGGATTCAGCACAGGAGAGTAAGAGGAACAAAGAAAACATCAGCACCACAAAAAAAAAAACAAAAAAAAAAACTATAAAATGACAGCAATAAACTCAGACTTATAAATAATTACACTGAATGTAAATGGCCTAAATGCACCCATAAAGAGACAGAGAATGACAGAATGGATAAGAAAACAGGATCCATAAATATGCTGTCTACAAGAGACACACCTTACAAACAAAGATGTAAATTTATTAAAAATCAAAGTTCGCAAAAAAAATATGTCAAGCAAACAGCTACCAAAAAAGAGCAGGAGAGGCAATATTAATCTCAGATAAAATAGACTTTAAAACAAAATCCACCATAAAAAACAAAGGAGACTATATAATAATTAAGGGGACGATCCATCATGAAGACATAACTGTAATAAACATCTACGCACCTAATGACAGTGCTCCAAAATACATAAACTCTGACAGCACTGAAAAGACAAATTGACAGTTCCACAATAATAGTAGAAGACTTCAACACACCACTCTCGGTAAAGAACACAACATCTAAAAAGAAACTCAACAAAGATACAGAAGACCTAAAGGGCACAATTAGCCTACTTCACCTCATAGACATATATAGAACACTCTATCCTACAGCTGCAAAGTACACATTCTTTTCCAATACACATGGAATGTTCTCCAGAATAGACCACATTTAGGCCACAGAGAAATCCTCAACAAGATCAAAAACTTTGAGATAATACAAAGTATCTTCTCAGACCACAACACAATCAAGGTAGAAATTATCAACAGAAAGAAGAAGGAAAATAATCAATTACATGGAAACTGAATAACACTCTGCTTACAAAACCCCTGGGTAGTAGAAGAAATCAGAGATGGAATAAAAAAATTCCTAGAATCAAACAAGAATGAAAACACATCCTACCAAAACCTTTGGGACACAGCAAAGGCAGTCCTCAGAGGACAATTTATAGCAATAGATGCACACATCAAAAAAGAAGAAAGGGA
>NW_004443979.1:16536858-16547568 GCF_000243295.1 Trichechus manatus latirostris
GAAAAACTATACTCCAACAAATTTGAAAACCTAAAGGAAATGGATAAATTTCTAGAAACACACTACCTACCCAAACTATCACAAAGTGATGTTGAAAATCTCAACAGACCCATAAAAAGAGAAGGGACTGAAAAGGTAATTAAAAAAAACAAAAAAAACTCCCAACAAAAAAAAGCCATGGCCCAGATGGCTTTACTGGAGAATTCTACCAGACATTCAGAGAAGAGCTTGTACCAGTACTACTCAAACTATTTCAGATCATAGAAATGGAAGTGACACTTCTGAATTCATTCTATGAAGCCAGCATAACCCTGATACTAAAAGCAGGCAAAGATGCCACAAAAAAAGAAAACTACAGACCGATATCTCTCATGAATATAGATGCAAAAATTCTTAACAAAATTCTAGCCAATAGAATTCAGCATATCAAAAAAATAATACGCCATGACCAAGTAGAATTCATACCAGCTATGCAAGGATGGTTCAACATGAGAAAATCAATCAACATAATCCACCATGTAAGTAAAAGGAAAGAAAAGAATCACATGATCATCTCAACTGACTCAGAAAAGGCATTCGACAAAGTCTAACACCCATTCCTGATAAAAACTCTCAATAAAATAGGTATAGAAGGGAAAATTCTCAACATAATAAAAACCAACAGCAAACATTATTGTTAATGGAGAGAGGCTGAAAATATTCGCCTTGAGAAGAGGAACAAGACAAGGATTCCCTTTATCACCATTTCTATTTAACATTGTGCTGTAACTTCTACCTAGAGTAATAAGGCAAGAAAAAGAAATATGGGTCATCCAAATTGTTAATGAAGAAGTTAAACTGTCCCTGTTTGCAGATAATATGATACTATTCATAGAAATCCCTACAGACTCCACGAGAAAACTACTGGAACTAACAGAAAGATTCAGCACAGTAGCAGGATACAAGGGAAACATACACAAATCAGCTGGATTCCTATACACCAATAAAGAGAACGATGAAAAGGAAATCAGGAAAACAATACCATTTATAATAGCCACTAAAAAAATAAAATAGTTAGGAATAAATTTAACCAGGGATGTGAAAGACCTATACAAAGAAAACTACAAAACACTACTGCAAGAAACCCAAAGGGATCTACATAAATGGAAGAACATACTATGATCATGGATAGGTAGACTCAACATTGTGAAAATGACAATTCTACCCAAAGCAATTTAAAAATAACATTCAATCCCAATCCAAATACTAACAACATTCTTTAAAGAGTTGGAAAAACTAATCATTAACTATATGGAAAGGGAAGAAGCCTAGAATAAGTAAAGCACTATCAAAGAAGAAGAATAAAGTAGGAGGACTCACACTACCTCACCTCAGAACCTACTATGCAGCTACAGTAGTCAAAACAGCCTGACACTGGTACAATGACAGATACATTGACCAATGGAACAGAATTGAGAACCCAGAGGTAAATCCATCCACCTACAGTCACCTGATCTTCAACAAGGGCCCAAAGTCCCTCAAATGGGGAAAAGACAGTCTTTTTAACAAATGGTGCTGGCAAAACTGGATGTCCATCTGCAAAAAAATAAAACAGGACCCATATCGCACACCATATACCAAAACTAATTCAAAGTGGATCAAAGACCTAAATATAAAGCCAAGAACTATAAAGTTCATTGAAGAAAAAATAGGATCTAAGCTAGAGGCCCTAATGCATGGCATTAACAGGATAGAAACCACTACCAACAACAAACAAACTCCAGAAGATAAGCTAGATAACTGGGATTTTCTAAAAATCAAACACCTATTCTCTTCCAAAGACTTCACCAAAAGAGTAAAAAGAGAACCTACAGACTGGGAAAAAATTTTTGGACATTACAAGTCAGACAAAGTTCTAATCTCTAAAATCTACAAGAAAATCCAACACCTCTACAACAAAAAGACAAATAATCCAATTAAAAAATAGGCAAAGGAAATGAACGGACATTTCACCAAACAAGACATTCAAGTGGCCAACAGACACATGAGGAAATGCTCAGGATAACTAGCCATTAGAGAAATACAAATTAAAATCACAATGAGATACCATATCACCCCAGCATTACTAGCATGAATCAAAAAAACTGGAAATAACAAACGCTGGCGAAGCTGCCAGGAGATTGGAATTCTTATGCACTGCTGGTATGAATGCATAATGACACAACCATTTTGGAAAATGATATGGTCCTTCCTTAAGAAGCTAGAAATAGAAATAACATACGATCCAGCTATCCCACTCCTAGGAATATATCCTAGAGAAATAAGAGCCGTCACACAAATAGACATGTGCACACCCATGTTCATTGCAGCATTGTTCACAATAGCAAAAAGATGGAAACAACCTAGATGCCCATCAAAAGATGAATGGCTAAACAAACTATGGTACATACACACAATGGAGTAGTATGCAACAATAAAGAACAATGATGAATCTGTGAAGCATCTCAACATAGATGAAACTGGAGGACATTATGCTGAGTGAAGTAAGTCAATCAAAAAAGGACAAATATTGTATGAGACCTCTATTGTAAAAAATCATGAAAAAGTTTATATGGAAAAAGTAACAATCTTTGTTGGTTATGAGGGATGGGAGGGGTGAGGGGAAATAGTAAATAGACAGTAGATAAGTGGTAACTTTGGTGAAGGGTAAGACAGCACATAGTACTGGGGAAGCCAGCACAACTTGTACAAGGAAAGGTCATGGAAGCTCCACAGACACATCCAAACTCCCTGAGGGACTGACTTGCTGGACGGAGGGCTGTGGGGACCATGGTCTCGGGGAACATCTAGCTCAATTGGCATAACACAGTTTATAAAGACAGTGTTTTACATTCTACCTTGGTGAGTAGCGTCTGGGGTCTTAAAAGCCTGTGAGCAGCCATCTAAGATACTCCACTGGTCTCACCCCTTCGGGAACAAAGAATGAAGAGAACAGGATACAAGAAAAAGATTAGTCCAAAGGACTAATGGACCACAGCTACTAAGGCCTCCACCAGACTGAGTCCAGTACAGCTAGATGGAGCCCTGCTACCACCGCTGACTACTCTGACCGGGATCACAGCATAGGGTTCTGGTCAGAGCTGGAGAAGGATGTAGAACAAAAGTCTAACACACAAAAAAAAGACCAGATTTACTGGCCTGACAGAGACTGGAGAAACCCTGAGAGTATGGCCCCCCACACACCCTTTTAGCCTAATGGTAAAGTCACTCCAGAGGTTCACTGTTCAGCCAAGGATTAGACAGCTCCATAAAACAAAACGGGATTAATGAGGCACAGCAGTCCAGGGACAAGGACTAGAAGGTAGAAGGGGACAGGAAAGCTGTGATAGGGAACTCAAGGTTGAGTAAGGGCAGTGTTGACATGTCATGGGGTTTTTACCCATTGTCATAGGGCAATATGTGTACTGTTTAATGAGAAATTATTTTGTTCTGTAAACCTGAATCTAAAGTACGACAGCAACAGAAAGGAATTATCTGTGTGAGATCAAATTGACAACAGCAACTCAAAAGGTTTGGTAGGAATCCTAGGGGACAGTGAGTTGAAGACAATTGTGATGGAATAATTTGGAAAAGGATAACGAGAATAACAGCACAACTGGAAGGATGTAATCGATGTCATTGAATTGTACATGTAGAAATTTTTGAAATGGTGTATCTTTGGCTATGTATATTTTCACCAAAAAAAAAAAAGAAAGAAAAGGTCCTCCAAGGTCGAGAAGGGAGAGTGTTGACATGTTGTGGGGTTGTTAACCAATGTTATAAAACAATATGTGTACCAACTGTTTAATGAGAAACTATTTGTTCTGTAAACCTTCATCTAAAGTACAATTAAAAAAAAAAAACAAAAAACAACTTTGAGGCTGGCTCTTAGTCCTAAGAGCCCAAAGCCCTTCCAAAACATTAACCTCTCTGGCATGTACAACCCCTAAAGCTGAACTGGTAACAGAGAAGCAGTTAAACTGGATTCAATAATAAGGAGATTGATTATCTTACATAAAAGGAGTCCAAAAAAAATGTAGTTACTGGTTGGACTCAAAGACACCTGGGACCCTGGGCTGCCCGCCTTTTTATTCAGATCCTAGTGGTTTCCTTCTCAGTACTGAGGCCATTCCAAGCATCACATTCAGGCCAGATGTCCAGAGATGAAAGTCGGTGCACCTTTTTATTGTGACCCTAAGAATGAGGAAAACTTTTCCTAAAGACTCCAGCAGCCTCCTTCTCATATTTCATTGTGTCACACTAAGGGACATTTTTTGGATTTTTTTTTAATACGTTATTGTGTTTTTGTGAAAGTTTTCACAGGAAATTAGGTGTTCATTTAACAATTTCTGTACATGTTGTTCAGTAACATTGGTTACATCCTTCATAATATATCAGCATTCTCATTATTTCTATTTTGGTTGTTCTGTTTCCATTAATCTAGCTTCCCTGACCCCCTTGCCTTCTCATCTTTGGTCCAGGGTAAATGTTTACCATTTGGTTTCATCTAGACGATTATTTTGAGGAGCACAGTACTCATGGGTGAAATTTATTTTATGGGTTAATCTGTCATTTGGCTGAAAGGTTATCAGTGGGGGTGGTTTGAGTTCCAAGTTTAAAGAACATCTCAGGGCAATAGTCTCTGGAGTTCATCTAGTCTCTACTGCTCCAATAAATCTGGCCGTTTTTTTAGGAATTTAAGTTTTGTTTTACATTTTTCTCCCACTCTATCTGGGACCATCTATCGAGTCCCTGCTCAGAATAGTCGGTAGTGGTAGCTGGGTGCCATCCAATTCTCATGGTGTCAAGGTAGGTGACGGTGTTGTTCGTGTAGACCAGTGGTTCTATAAACTAGTTTCGTCTTTGGGTCTTCGTTTTCCTTCTTTCACTTTAGCTCCAGATGAGTAGAGACCAATAGTTGTGTCTTAGATGGTCGCTCGCAAGCTTTTAAGACCCCAAATGCTACTCACCAAACTAGGATGTAGAACATTATCTTTATGGACTATATTATGGCAATTGACTAAGTTGCCCCACGAAACTGTGGTCCTAAGCCCTCAAACTCAGTAGACCAATCCCATGAGGTGTTTGGTTGTGTCTAGGAAGTATCCATAACTGTGCCACCTATGTGTTTTACTTTATGCTTGAAAATACATGTAGCATACATAAACTTGTATATAAATATTCCTAAAGTTTTTCATATATGCCTTCCTGTACATATTTATGTGTATCTATATATCTATGTAACCAAACACTATTTTTTAGTCATTATTACTGTTGTTGCAAAAGTTGTTTGAATTGGATTTTCATTCAAAGTTGAGGTTCTACTCATCTTACTTTTGGCTGTGAGCTATGTTATGTACCTACTTGAGGTCCAATTCTGAAGCACCTGAATAACCAGAAATTTTCCCAGCATATTAGAAATAAACAAAAGTGAGCAGAGATCCTATTCTATCAGCCCATTGTGGCTCTAGTAATTGTGGCAAAAGTTTAGTAACCAGATTCTATGTGCTATATTGGGTATCAGGATGCAATAGTAAGGACCGGGCAAAAAAATCACTCCCACAAGATTTTACTGAGACAACAGATCTCTTACTCTAAAAAGATCTGCACACATTTTGTTGGGTTTAACACACATTTTTTGGCCCAGTAACATTCATCATAGGAGATACTGGGCAATTTCTTTGCTCCCTGGCTTCAGGAAAATTTTGGTAAGCTAAAATTCAGGTACAAATGGCATACACTGAATGCCACTTATTTATTTTGCAAGCAGTATAGGTGACTGCAGATGAGGATAAGGTGTACCCAGCCCTGTCATTTAGTCCTGAGGCAGCCAAGGAACACTTGGGCCTGAGATTAGGCATGAAGACAGTGGAAGGAAGGACTTGGATATGTGTGAATCCCCCTTACCAAGGGCCAAGGTGTTTCCTGGTTGCAGAAGCCATCCCATCCCAAAGTGTATGGTGTTTCTGACCTTTTGGAATGGTTTCTGCTCAAATGCTAATATTGTGTTGGAGGAGGAGGGAATGTTCCCCAGGCTGTGGAACTCAATTTTTATCCATCTGGGTATACCTAGGTTTCAGAGTGTCTTCCAGTCACCACCTTGGCCAGACAGCAAGCTTTCAACAACATAGGAACCAGACTGGTTCCTCTTAATAGAGTAAGCATTATGCCAAATTAGGAACTATAGCAGTTACACCTTCTTGGCTTTATAGAGGAGCAGGCCCCATTGCTGACAGAGCAGCAAATAGTTGTTTTAGAGAGGAGTCATCTGTGGTTTCACTGGTGCATGGATGGAGGAGGCGTTGGACAGCCATAAACTTTATTCATCAGCAACCATCTTCCAAGCCACCATAAATAAAGAGTCCAAGTAAAGAATAATGTGTTTTCTAGGTAAACATAGCACCCCTTCCAACCTGAATATGAGACTACAAGGACAGAAGTCAGATGCTCTGAATGCTCAAATGATTGCTTAATGTGACCACATCAGGTTGCAGAATGGGAGACTCAACTTCTCTGCAGTTCTGCTACCTAAATCTAAATGTATCATTTCTTCTCTGGGCTACTGCAGTTCGTGCTGCCATGCTCTTGTCAATCCATTTTCCACATAACTACCAATTTTCTCAAAAAAATATAAACCAGATCATGTCATGTCACTCTCCTGCTTAAAATCCTTTAGTGTCTTCCATTAAACTAAAATTAAAATGAAATACGAACTCTTTCTCATTGCCTGCAAAGCCTTTCACAACCCAGGACTATCTACCTCTTCGAGTTCATCTCATCCTGCTTTCCCCATGCCCACCATGTGCCCAGCACATGATCTTCTGCACATTCCCTAACAGACTAAGATTTTTTCACATTAGAAGTTTTGTAGAAGCTGCTTCCTCTGTCTAAAATTTCTCCCCTTTTCCTGCTCCCAGCACTGTGTGCAAATCTATTTCTTCAGTTTTTAGTCTGTCAGTTCCTCAGAAAGGCTGTTCCTAACCATTCTACCTAAAGTGAATCCCTGGTTGGCTTCCTTCAAAATTTGTGATTCCTTCATTTATCGTTGTGTTTGTCTTTTGCTTATTTCTAGAATGAGAATGTAAGTTCCTGAGTGACCCCAGTCTCTAACAACATGTGACATACAGTAAGTATTTGAGGAATAGTAGATGAATATTAATGAATTAGGAGAAAAACAGAAGCCCCACCTCCTCTAAGAAGCATTTACGCACTATGCTGCCTAAAGTTATCGTTATAGTCTTTTCTCCCCTTTCTCTTTTTTCATTATTGCCATTATTAATATTATCTTCCACTTACTGAATGCATATTATGAATGTTATTCTCAGATCAAAAGAACTTAGAAGTGTAAGGCATTATTCCTCTCCTAACAATCTAACTAAAGCATAAACAATAAATGAGAAGAAAAAAAAAAGATCACAGGGGACTGGAGTGTTGGGGAACCTTTATGAGGATGCTCCTGGGATTTAAAATCAACGCTGAAGGAAGAATTAGGAATTAGAAACCACATAAAGGAGAAAAAAGGACATTCCAGGCAAATGGGAAGTTTGGAGAGGAAACCGACTGTGTAGAATAAATGAGATTACCTGTATATGTACACTTTTTTTTGACAGCAAAATGTCTAGACAATTCTTGTTGAATATGTGATCTGTACCATTTATGTGGCCATTAATCACACCTTACTTTGTAAATGTCTTCACTGGGTGTCTTGAAGTGAGTTATGTCATCACTTATTTGTATCACAAATCTGTTTTTCTTTCCAATGAGATTGTAAACATCATGCAGGCAGGGGCCTTGTCTTATTCATCTTAGTACTGGGAGAATTTCAAATTATCCACATTGGAAACCACTCTGATCACCTTTTAGTATGCCCTCTACCTGAGAATGCTGCCTCTCTGTGGCATTCCCTGTAAGGGATCATCCAAAGTCTTGATAAACTTTACACAGAAGTATTCTCATGATGCAGCTTGTTTTAATATCAGATAGTCCTTTATGGTAGCAAAAATTCTTAACTTCTACCCGCTAATCCTAGTCAAATCCTCTGGAATTATGCAGAAAAAAAAAAAAGATCTATTTCTGCCAAATAGTCCCTTGCCTATTTGAAGACATAACTATATTCCCTTGTGTCTGTTATTCGTTAGGCTAAATATCCCTACTTTCACTAGCTGTTTCTCACTGATAGTAGCATTCTTATCCAAATACATCTGTCATTTTAAACCATTGCCCAATTTTTGTAAGCTCCATGGCAGTATCGACTCTGCTGTTTCATTCACACTGTATTCATCTCACCTATAATTATTCCTGACATATCATAACAAAAAAACAGACAAACAAACAAGCTCATTGCTGTCAAGTTGACTGACCTACAGGACAGAGTAGAACAGCCCCATAGGGTTTCCAAGGAGCGGCTCATGGATTCGAACTGCCAACCTTTTTTGGTTAGCAGCCATAATTCTTAACCACTGCAATGTCATAGGCAGTCAAAAATATTTGTTAAATGAATAAATGAAGGATTAAGAGTACAAACTTTAGTCAGTGCAATAAGGCAAGAAAAAGGTGTAGTAGGCATCTGGTGCAAAGGAAGAAGTAAAACTCTATTTGCAGACATTATCCTTTATGTAGAAAATAATCCAAGGACTGTTTAGAAAGGTAATCAACATAACTTATACATAAGTTTATAAAGGTTGCAGAATACAAGATCAAGTACCCAAAAACCAATTGTATTTCTGTTTACTAGCAGAAAATAGAAGAGCTTGTGTTGTTGAAGTGGTTGATAATTGGCAATTTGAATCCACCCAGTGGCTTCACAGAAGTAAGGCCTGGCAGACTGTTTCTGTAAAGATTACAGCCAAGAAAACTCTATGGAGCAGTTCTACTCTGTAACAATAGGGTTGCCATGAGTTGGGGGCCTACCTGACGACAGTTAACAACAACAACAACAGTAGCAGCAGCAGCAAATAATAGGAAATGAAAATTTGAAATAACATTTACAATAACATCCAAAAATAAAAGATACTTAGGGAAAAACTGACAAAGATTTGTAAAGTCTATAAATTAAAAAAAACTATTAAAGATTACTTAGAGAAATAAAGGAAGCTCTTAAAGAAGAGATGAAATGTCCTCATTGGTCAGAAGACTCAGTATTGTTAAGATACCAATTCTCCTAAAATTGAACTGTACATTCAACACTATTGCAGTCAAAATCCCAGCAGGTTTTTTTGAAGAAACTGATAAGTTGATTTTACAAGTTCTATAGAAATGTAAAAAACCTGGAATTGTGCAAACAACTTAGAAGAAAAAGAAAAAATTGGGAGGTTAATAATATCTGAAATCCAAACTTACTATAAAGCTAGTCATCAAGACAGTGTAGAATTGGCTTAAATACAGAGAAATAGATCAATACAACAGAATAGAAAGTCCAGAATCAACACATACACATATGAAAAAAACAAAGGCAAATTCAGTGGAGTAGGGATACTTTTCTTTTTTTCTTTTTAACAAATTGTGTTGGAACAAAAAGATATCCACAAGCAAAACAAATGAACATTGATCTATACTTTACACCATAAACAAAAATTATTTTAAATGGATCATATACCTAAATGCAAAACCTAAAACTATAAAACTTCTAAAGAACAATAGGACAAAATCTTTGTGATTTTAGGTTAGGGATACTTCTTTATTTAGACATCAAAAGTATAATCCATGAAACAAAACATTGATAAATTGGACTTCATCAAAATAAACACTATCTGCTCTTTGAAAGACACTGTTAAGAAAATGAAAAGGCAAAACACAGACTTGTAGAAAATATTTGCAAATCATATGTCTGATAAAGGAATTGCATCCAGAGTATACAAAGAACTCTTAAAATCCAATAATAAGAAAACAAACAACCTAATAAAAAGTTGGACAAAAGATACGAAATGACACTTCACTAAAGAAGATACATTGATAGTAAGTAAGCACACAGAAAGATGCTCAACATTATTAAACATTAGGTAAATACAAATTAAAACTATAACAAAATGGCCCTCCAAACCTATTCAAATAGATAAAATTAAAAAGACAGATCATACCAAGGGTTGGTAAGCATGTGGAAGAACTGAGAATTTTCATACACTTCTGCTGGGAATGTAAAATAGAATAACCACTTTAAAAAACAGTTATGCAGTTTCTTAAAAATTTACACACTCACCCACAATGTTACCCAACAGAAATGAAAGCATATCATCATACAAAGATTTCACATGTCTATTCACAGAGGCTTTATTTGTAATGGTCCCAAACTGGAAACAATCCAAATATCCATTAATTTGTGAATGAATAAATAATGTATGGCATATCCATCTAGTGGAATACTACTAACTAATAAAAAGGAATGAACTACTAATACACAAAATGACGTGAATGAATCTCAAAATAAATATACTGAAAGAAAATAAAAAATACTGAATACTGTAAATGTCCATTTATATAAAAATCTAAAAAAATCAAACTAATTTATAGTAACAGAAAACCGATCAGTGATTGGAGAAAGCAGAGAATAAGGAAGGAGCAAGAGGGAAGATTACCAAGGGGCGAAAGGAAACTTTTTTGTTTTTTTTTTTTAAATATTTTATTGTACTTCAGGTGAAGGCTTACAGAACAGATAGTTTCTCATGTAACAGTAACACACATGCTGTTTTATGACAT
>NW_004443979.1:16556412-16592531 GCF_000243295.1 Trichechus manatus latirostris
CGGCTGAGTTCTTTATCTCTTCATTTGATGTTCTAGGGTTTCAGGATTGTTGATTCTCTGTTTGGCTTAGTTTTTCGGATCTTTGTTGCGGAGGGACGGCGTGGTGTTTCTGCCTAGAGCGCCATTTTGCCAGAAGTCAAAAGGAAACTTTTGATGATGATATATATGTTCATTTTCTTGATTGTAGTGATAGTTTCCTGGGTATATAGTATGTCAAAACTTGTCAAAATGTACACATTAAATATGTGCAGTGCATTGCATAATAATTATACTTCAATAAAGCTGTTAAAAAAAAAAAGAATACAAGCTTGAAATCTATTAAATCTAGATTCAAGTCTCAGCTTGTCCACTCATGTTCGGTGTGATTTGAACAAGTTATTTAACCTGTGAGGCTCATTTATTTTTTTAAATTGATTGCATTAGAACTCCTACAAACTTCATGTAAGTGATGCGAATGTATGTAACAAGGTGTATTAGATGGGTAAGAACTGGATCTCCTAAGCTGGTAGAGTGGTGCAGGGAGTTTCCTGGGGAAAAAAGACATAACCCTGTCCTCCACTGAGTTCTGCCACATTCACGTATGTGTAATGGACTAGCAGGGCAGTAAAGGAGATGAGATTGCTGGAGCAACAACGAGAAGCCTCTGAGGTGAAACTTCCTAAAAGGGAAGTAGGAATCTAATGGTGATACATAGAGGAATAATGTTTCCCACTAGAGAAATGGGACAGACAGTGGATACTGATCCAGCCAGCCTAAAGACATGTGCTCCCTGAGTGAATGACTGAGCATAGGTGAAATGAAAGGGCTTCATCCCTACATTCTGTGAAGTTTAGTGTCCACGAGGCTCTATTGTGGCATAACCCCAACTGGGTAATCTCTAACAGCGGGATCGATCTGCCTCTCTGTTCACAAAAGCATCACTGGCAGCAATTAGGTCTCCAGCACTGGGCACCATAGTAGTATTTCATTGGCATCAGGTGTGGTGAATTTCTATTCCTACTGGCAGCAAAGGATGACCAGGACTGATTTCTAGAAAATGTCAGAATCCTTGGAGATTGCCCAAAATAATGAAGGTATAAATTTTTCTTAGGCAAGCAGATAATATTCTGCAACAAAAATAACTGGGAATTAATTTTAACAAAACTGTATCTGCACTGCAGGTGACAAACAGCTGAGAAGCTGAACTCACAAATAAGAAAAAGAAAAATTGTATTGAGTGCATACTTCCATAGCATGTCATTAGAGAAATATCACATTGCCAAACCTAATAAAAATTTTCTGTCCTCACCTTACTCAATCCCACAGCAGCACTCGACACAGTAAACTGCTATAACCATCTTGAACCTTTCTCTTTTGACTCCTATGACACCACATGATCCAAAATTTCTTCTACCTCTTTATCTACTTTTTTCTCTTGCCTCTACATCCATCTTTTCCAAATATATATTTCCAACCCAAATTTCTCTCCTGATCTCTAAATTTCTGTACCTTATATTTCTACCTAATATTTCTACATGGGTATCCCATGACAACCAAAATTTATTATTTTCCCTCCCACCCTGTTCCTTCTTCAGTTGTCACCATCCCACCATTATCCACCAAGTGGAAGCGAGGCCAGAAATCTGGGAATAATCTTTGATTTCTCTAGTCCATCAAGGTAGCAATCTTCTTGGCTTTATAGACTAGCAGGGCTCATTGCTGACAGAGCAGCAAATAGCTGTGTTGGAAGGGTTCATCTGTGGTTTCACCAGTGTATGAGTGGGGGAGGTGTCGTGTTACTTTCTATGAACCCATTCTGGCTCTCACAACTTATAGCTCTTCCCATGAGCTTAAAAATTATCAATTTAAAAATCAATTCAAGAAAAATTTCAGGAATCACTGTAAAGTTTTCTGATATGTAGCATATAGCCTTTCACTTCTATTTTGTTGTTCCCCCATCCACTTCTACTGAAACATTTAGAGATTTTATTTGTTTAGATCATATCTCACAAATAGTGAATGTGTAATGCTACCTACACTGAATTTTAAACAATTTGTGGGTTCCGGAGACTTTTTTTAAATCCCCTCTCCTGCACTAGTAGCCTTGATAAACCTGACTATCCAGGTTGCCAATTTTATTCCCAGAGGTAGCATTGCCTTTAGTCAGTGTAGCCACTAGGAAGCGAACCAGGATAAGTACGATTAAACTGAAATAATAAGAGGTTCAGATTTAACTCTAGGAAGCACATGTTGAAAAAAGGTCACTTAAACATGGGTACAGTTTCCCTTGAGAATGTAGAATACCTTCACTGTAAGTTTTGTAACATAGTTAGACTGAAGCTCAACAACTAGGATCACCATCTCAAGTAAGAAATTCAGTTTTTTCCTACCTTAAGAGATGAGAGAGAAAATCCATACTCCTTGGACATGAAATTTAAAACCCTGTGGAAAGGAAGCATTGTATGGCCTTTCCTATGCAATATTTATCCTTCTAGTCTCTCTAAGAAGCCCTGGTTGTGCAGTGGCTAAGAGCTATGGCTGCTAATCAAAAGGTCAGCAGTTTGAATACACCAGCAATTCCTTGGAAATCCTATGGGGCAGTTCTACTCTGTCCTATAGGGTCACTGTGAGTTGGAATCCACTCGACGGCAAAGGGTTTGGTTTTGCTTTTAGTCTCTTTAAAGCGTCTACTTGTGGCTACGTGGGGAAGGGCTGAAGCACTGAAATTATCATTATTAATGAAACTCTGTCTCTGTTTTAAATCCTGGATTAAGCATCTGTTTTGAAGGAATTAGACTGAACCTATTAGTTGATGACAGTTTTACAAGACCTGGTGGTGCTGTCTGCACACATTTAGCACTTCGTTTCTGTTGATAACACTGTTAAATGGAGTTACTTATCTAATAATCGCTAATAAGTATAACAATGAAATCAAATCTCTTTTCCCTCAGGCTAAGGCAAGGTGCATTCCTCTAGCAGAACAGTAATGTCTATCAGTTAAAGGATTTGTAGTCTGAGAACCCTATCGGCAATGAGACGAGTTCTATATTTAGGACAGGCTAAGAAGCGGAAGGAAGGGCAGTGGTGGTTCAGTGGTAGAATTCTTGCCTCCTCCATGTGCAAAACTCAGGTTTGATTTTAAGCCAATGTACTTCATGCACTGCCACCACCCCTCCGTCAGTGGAGGCTCCCATGTTGCTGTGATGCTGAATGGGTTTCAGTGGCGCTTCCAGACTAAGACTAAGAAGAAAGGCCTGGAGATCACCTTCTGAAAATCAGCCAGTGAAAACCCAGTGGAACACAATGCTCCAATACTCGGCCCATCATGGGGTCAGGTCGCCATGACTTGCAGCTAACAACAACAAATAAATGAAGAAAGGGAAATTTACCTTATCATTCATACCTATTGTTTTCCAACACGTGTTGCATTACTGAAGGCTAATCACATTAGTTAGAAAATAATGAATATATCAGTATGACATAAACAAATTAACATTTTTTAATAATATTTTAACAACAGTGCAATTCCCCAGCCTTCCCTGACTCCACTGTGTGTTTGTGATTAAGTTCATTGGAAGAGGCAATGGGTTGGGGACAAAGGGTACTTCATCATAATTTTTATATATGTTGAATGGTTCTGAAGTAAAGGTTGCTAGATTTGGTCTATTTGGTTTATTTGGTCTGCATAGTGCTGTAGAGGAATATGATGGAGAGCTTTGGTTCTTTGGTAATGGCTCAGGAGACTGAATTCTCTATTGAAACATTCTGATAATCTATCTTTAACAACAGTGATTGGATTGGCAAAATGGCTTTTTACAAAGCAAAGAATTATAAAATAATATTACAGAGTTCGAGCTAATTACAACACAACACTTGGTCCTCTGTCATCATTTATTGTTTATCTCTTTTTAATTGCATAATATATTTCTATCAATTTTTTTTTTCCTATCTGGTGTCTTACACCTAAATCTTAGTTATAGCTACTGTTTTAGCTTATGATTTCCCCTCCATTTTTTACAGAGAAGAATGAAACTATCTTTTGTGGGCTTACTCAGTTTTCCTCTTCTCCTCTGTTTCTTTAAGATTTGCTTTACCCCATTGTAATTGACTTCTTGCATTCTATAGCTATACTTAGAATTCTTTTATCAGCCTTATCTTCCTTTTAGCTACTATTTACCTGATTACACATTACTTATTAATCTAATTAATTAAAAAGAGAACATTCGTTAAACACTGACAATTGCCAGGTTCTTTATCTTTATGACTAAGACAAAAGTATCTTATGGAAAAATGGAGATGTATTTAAACCATTAATTATACTATAATGAGAAAGTACTTAAAAAAAAAGAACTCTAAGAATCTGAGACTATAGAAGAACTATAAGAATATAGAAGGAAGGGTAAGGTGTAATTCTGCCTGTAGTGTGTGAAATGTAAGATGCTTCTAAGGCAAGGTGACTTGAATAAACACAAAGGTGGATTTACTGATAAAATTTATTCTCAGAGCCCTGCACGTGCAAGAGCCCAATTCAGTGTCACCCTGTCTTGGTCATCTAGTGCTGCTATAACAGAAATAGCACAAGTGGATGGCTTTAACAAAGAGAATTTTATTTTCTCACAGTCTAGTAGGCTAGAAGTCCAAATTCAAGGTGTCATCTCCAGTGGAAAGCTTTCTCTCTCTGTCAGCTCTGGAGGAAGGTCCTTGTCATCAATCTTCCCCTGGACTAGGAGCTTCTCCATGCAGGAACCCTGGGTCCAAAGGACACACTCTGCTCCTGGTGCTTCTTTCTTGGTGGTATGAGGTCCCCTCCTCTCTGCTGGCTTCCCTTTCCTTTTATCTATTGTAAGATGAAAGGTGGTACAGGTCACACCCCAGGGAAACTCCCTTTACATTGGATCAGGGATGTGACCTTTGTAAGGGTGTTACAATCCCATCCTAATCCTCTTTAATGTAAAATTACAATCACAAAATGGAGGACAACCACACAGTAGTG
Source organism: Trichechus manatus latirostris (assembly GCF_000243295.1). NCBI lineage: Eukaryota > Metazoa > Chordata > Mammalia > Sirenia > Trichechidae > Trichechus > Trichechus manatus. The sequence goes on from NW_004443979.1 coordinate 16,561,385, forward strand.
GGAATCATGGCCTAACCAAGTTGATACATATTTTTGGGGGACACAATTAAATCCATGACACACCCTATGGTAATTTTTGAACAATTTGCAAAAGTAAGATATTTTATGTAAGACCTTTTTTTTTTTTTTGTTTAACTTCCCCTGTGACATATATTCTTTTGGCTCAGGTATTGTTTGAGAGAACAGAATTTTTTGGGGTCTAACTCAGGGAAAGTTAACTTAGGGATATAGTTAGTGTGGGATAATGGGATATATTTATGTTGTTAGTAGTCACATCTGTGTGTAAGTTATTTCTAGCCATCTCAAGCCAATTGTAACTTTGGTTCCACACACTGGGTCAACTCACCCAGAGTTGGGGCACGAAGGTGCAGGGCCAGAGGTCAAATCACTATATGAATGTTTCCTATAGCACCTGGCACTTCAGGTGTGTGGGTAAGGTAATAGAAAAAAGGTTTAAAATGTGTGGAACCAAAAGTTAATCTGTAGAGAATTCTCTCAGACATCAGATGTGTAAAATTATAAGTAAATAAGAATTTGGACTCATGGATGCGTGGTCAAAACGGAAGTTCTCTCCTTTCTGGAGTATACTTGATAAAGCCTTGAAATCTTAGAACTCATATATATGAACAGTATTAGAGAAAGTTTTTCCCAAATTTAACAACATTCCTAAAAATTTACATGTTCTTATAACTAGTGAGTTGTAAAGCTTAAACGAACTTTACTAAACTAGCAACTAAAACAATTTTATCCATGCTAGAGGAAAATATTTCTATTCTCTCTACTGAAAATAAGATTATAAAATTGTTGTCAAACAAAGAAGCAAAGAGTACATGGATGAACAAATGTTTGAAAAAAACATACAGCAGAGCTGTGCAAGAAGGTTAATTAATAAAATATTATATTTTTCTGGATTTGGGAAACTTTGTGATATTTGTCAGTTTTATAATATAGTGTTATTTTCTCATTCTAAATATATATTATTTTTCATACCTAAATATTACATGTCAATCAAAGTCCTATTCAAATTAGGCAAACTTAAGTCAGACTAAATCAAGGAAAATTCAACAAAGGGACAATTTACAAAGGTGTGGGCATAGTGTAGGGGAACCATAAGGGATAGGGCATTGTATCTTTTACCTATCTGTTACCACTCATCAATCTGAGAGAGTGAGGGCACAGAGCAGTTACTGGAACCCTGAAAAAGAGAACCTTGTGGAGAAGACCTCACTTGGAGAGTAGCTGTGTTCTTTGGTTGAGGAATGCAGAGACCAAGGTAACTGAACAGGGATGGAGCTGGGGAATAAGTATTCAGAACCCTGCACTCTTCTCTTCTTCCACTCTCCTACCTTAGTCTCCCATTGTCCTAACTCAAGCATACCAGAGTGCAGGTGAGCCCATCAAGTTAGTCCAAAGAGGTCAGAGACCAGGAAGCCTAGAGCAAGGTAGAGAGGTGTATAGAATGAATCTGAACAGGCAAACAAAAGATATCTGGCTGTATCTAGTGTGTGTGTGTGTGTGTGTGTGTGTGTGTGTGTGTGTATCAGTTGGTATTCCTTCAGTTCCTGGAGCCTTGTTTTTCTCCATTGCCTTCAGTGCAGCTTAGACTTCTTCCTTAAGTACCATTGGTTCTTGATCATATGCTAGCTTCTGAAATGTTTGAACATTGACCAAGTCTTTTTGGTACAGTGACTCTGTGCATTCCTAAAGTGGGCCTGACTCAAGCCATGGTATTTTCTGTAGCTTCATATGCATTCAAAAGCTGGAGGACTGAAGAAGAATTGATGTATTTGAATGACTCTGTTGGTGAAGAATATTGAATATATCATGCACTGCCAGAAGAACAAGGAGCAGTGGCGGCACAGTGGTTAAAGCAATCGACTGCTAACTGAAAGGTCATGGTTAGAAAGCACCAGCAGCTCCAGGGAAGAAAGATGTGGCAGTCAGCTTCCATAGAGATTTACAGCCTTGGAAACCACATGGGGTCACTATGAGTCGGAATCCACTTGACAACAGTGGGTATGATTTTGGGGGCCAGAAGAACAAACAAATCTGTCTTGGAAGAAGTACAGCCATAATGCTCCTTAGAAGCAAGGATGGACAGGAAGGGAACAGTCCCTGGAGAAGGACATCATGCTTGGTAAAGCAGAGGGTCAGCAAAAAAGAGGAAGACCCTCTTCGAGATGGATTGACCCAGCGGCTATAACAATAGGCTCAAACATAGAAATGATTATAAGGATGGCACAGGATTGAGCAGTATTTCATTCTGTTGTACATAGAGTCACTATGAGTAACAACAGATTCAAAAGCACCTACAACTATCTATGTACATACATAAGATGTGGTACCCACCACTCCTCTGTCGGTTTGTTGTACTGTGTGGGCTTGCATGTTGCTGTGATGCTGAAAGCTGTACCACTGGTGTTCGAGTACCAGCAGGGTCACCCAAGGAGGACAGGTTTCAGCTGAGCTTCCAGGCTAAAACAGACTAGGAAGAAGGACTTGTGAAAAAAACTAGCCAGTGAAAACCTTATGAATAGCAACGTAGCATTGTATGATATAGTGCCGGAAGATGAGCACCTCAGGTTGGAAGGCACGCAAAAGACCATCGGAGAAGAACTGCTTCCTCAAAGTAAAGTTGACTCTAATAAAGTGGAAGGAGTCAAATTTTTGTGACCTTAATTTGCTGATGTGGCATGATTCAAAATGAGAAGAAATAGCTGCAAACATCCATTAATAATCAGAACATGAAATGTACAAAGAAGGAATCCAGGAAATTTAGAAATTGTCAGAAATGAAATGGAACACATAAACATCAATATCCTAGGCATTAGTGAGCTGAAATGGACTGGTATTGATCAATCTGAATTGGATAATCGTATGGTCTACTAAGCTGGGAATGACAACTTGAAGAGGAATGACATTGCACTCATCGTCAAAAAGAAAGTTTCAAGAGCTATGCTGAAGTACAAGGCCATCAGTGGTAGGATAATATCCATGAGCCTACTAGGAAGACCACTTAATATAACTGTTATTCAAATTTACACACCAACCAAGAGGCCAAAGAAGAAGAAATGGAAGATTTTTACCAATGTTTGCAGTCTGAAATTGATGTAACATGCAATCAAGGTGCATTGATAGTTACTGGTGATTGGAATGCAAAAATTGGAAACAAAGAAGAAGGATCAGTAGTTGGAAAAATTGGCCTTGGTGACAGAAACAATGCCAGAGATTGCGTGATGGAATTTTGCAAGGCCAATGACTTCTTCAGCAACAGGAACAGCGACTATACATAGGGACCTTGCCCAATGGAATACACTTGAATCAAATTGACTACATTTGTGCAAAGAGATGAAGGAAAAGCTCAAAATCATCAGTCAGAACAAGGCCAGGGGCTGACTGCAGAACAGACTATTAATTGCTCATATGCAAGTTCAGGTTGAAGCTGAAAAAAATTAGAACAAGTCCACCAGAGCCAAAGTATGACCTTGAGTATATCCCACCTGAATTTAGAGACCATCTCAAGAATAGATTTGACACATTGAACACTAATGACCGAAGACCAGGTGAGTTGTGAAATGACATCAAGGACATCACACATGAAGAAAGCAAGAGGTCATTGAAATGATAGGAAAGAAAGAAAAGACCAAAATGGATGTCAGAAGAGACTCTGAAACATGCTGTTGAACACTGAGTAGTTAAAGAAAATGGAAGAAATTAAGTAAAAGAGGTGAACAGAAGATTTCAAATGGTGGCTTGAGAAGACAAAGTAAAGTAGAATAGTGAAATGTGCATGACCTGGAGTTGGAAAACCAAAAGGGAAGAACACACTTACCATTTCTCAAGCTGGAAAGAACTAAAGAAAAAATTCAAGCCTCGAGTTGCAATAGTGAAGGATTCTATGGGCAAGATACTGAACAGTGGAGGAAGCATCAAAAGAAGATGTAGGGAATACACAGAGTCACTGTAACAAAAAGAACTTGTTGACCATATGATCAAGAACCGATGGTACTGAAAGAAGAAGTCCAAGCTGCACTGAAGACATTGGAGTAAAACAAGGCTCCAGGAATTGACAGAATACCAACTGAGATGTTTCAACAAATAGAAGCAGTGCTAGAAGTGCTCACCTGTCTATTTTAAGGAATTTGGAATACAGCTGCCTGGCCAACTGACTGGAAGAGATCCATATTTATGCCTATTTCAAGCCAGGAAAGATGTGTGTCAGGGTTGCATCCTTTTGCCATATTTATTCAATCTGTATGCTGTGGAAATAATCCGAGAAGCTAAACTATATGAAGAAGAACAGGGCATCAGGATTAGAGGAAAACTCTTTAACAACCTGTGTTATGCAGATGAGACAACTCTGCTTGCTGAAAGTGAGCAATACTTGAAGCACTTACTGATACAGATCAAAGACTACAGCCTTCAGTATGGATTACACTTCAACATAAAGAAAACAAAAATCCTCACAAGTGGACCAATAAGCAACATCACGATAAATGGAGAAAAGATTGAAGTTGTCAAGGATTTCATTTTGCTTGGATCCAGAATCAACACCCATAGAAGAAGCAGTCAAGAATTAAACAATGCATTGCATTTCACAAATCTCCTGCAAAAGACCTCTTTAAAGTGTTAAAAAGCAAAGATGTCACTTTAAGGACTAAGGTGTTTCTGACCCAAGCCATGGTGTTTTCAATCACCTCAAATGTATGCCAAAGCTGGGCAATGAATAAAGAAGACTGTGATCCTTAAGGTTGTGTGACAACTTGGCTGGGCCATGATTCTCAGAGGTTTGGCAGTTATGATGTAGTTTGGCAGTACTGTGATGAAGTGATCACTCCCATGATGAGATTTGATATCATGTGATCACCTTCACGATGGGTCTGCTGTGAGTAGCCAATCAGTTGAAAGGGGTTTCCCTTGGGAGTGTAGCCTGCATTGAATATAAGTGGTCTCCTGGCAAGGCTCATGGGCTTTTGCTCACTTGGGATCCTGCAGCTGGCTCCTGTTTGTCTGACCTCCAGTTCTTTCGAGTTGAGCTAGCACCTTACATGCAGTCTTGCCTACTGATCTTGGGATCCATTGGTCTTTGCAGCTTGTGAGCAAGAGCACTGCTTTCCGACCTTCTGATCTTTGGTTTGCCAGAAGAGATTACTCCATCTTTGTCTGGTAAGCCACCCTCCCCAGTAAAAACATTAGCCCCTCCACCTCCATCTAATGAGATTAACCAAGCTATGTCTAAAAAGCCTTTGTCTGAGTCATTACCTGGGGCATTTCCTGAGACAGATGCCTTACAAGACAATACTGAATGTTCCCAAAACACATCCTCACAACTGATATTGGCTTCTAGACCTATAACTCGACTTAAGTCCCAGCTAGCCCCAAAAAGTGAAGTACAAAATGTGACCCAGGAGGAGGTACGCTACACTCCAAAAAACTGCTTAACTTTTCTAATATGTACAAACAGAAACCTGGGGAATATGTGTGGGAATGGCTATTAAGGATGAGGGACAATGGTGCAAGGCACATAAACATAGATCAGTCTGAATTTATTGATATGGGCCCACTAAGCACAGATTCTTCATTCAGTATTTCTGCTTGAGAGGTTAGGAAAGGATCTAATAGTTTATTTGATTGGGTTGCTGAAGCACGAATTATACGGTGACCTACATTAAATCAACTTAAAGTATCAGACCTGTCTTGGTATACTATAGAAGAAGGTATCCAAAGGCTTAGGGAAATTGCATGCTAGAGTGGGTTTATCAGGTTAGATCCACAAACATATGGATGGATTGCCGAGAGGACATACCTTTTACCACAGTGGTGAGAAACAAATTTGTGAAGGGAGCCCCAGCATCCTTGAAAGCTTCTGTGATTGCTATTTTATGTAAGTCAGATTTGACAGTGGGAATTGCCCTAACTGAATTAAGACACCTCACTACAATGGTGTTGACTGGACCTCATGGTGGTAGGGGCCAAGTGGCGACACTCAATTGACAAAGGCAAGGTGGGTATGGTTACTGTAATGAACAGCTGAGTCAAAGCAATAATCAGAATAGTCTGACTTGTATGGACTTATGGCATTGGCTACTTAGTCATGGTGTCCCTAGAAGTGAAATATTTACTTAATCTGTATAAGTGGATGAATTTTAGCTAATTAGAATCACCAGAATATAGAGTCATAGCCCCTCAATTAATCCCAAGACTTGAGCGAGTTTACAGATTCACAACCCTTTGAATGAAGGGGATGCTGGTTCCCTTTGAAGAATGACTCCAACACACTACGAAAAACATATACTGTTAATCTTTATCCCAGCCATCCCAAAAGGAATCTACAGCATTGTATGAGAGTGACTGTTCATTGGGGAAAAGGAAATAATCAGACTTTTTGAGGATTACTGGATACTGGTTCTGAACTCACACTATTTCCAGGAGACCCAAAACATTACTGTGGCCTACCAGTCAGAGTGGGGGCATATGAAGGTCAGGATATTCATGGAATCTTAGCTCATGTCCATCTCACAGTAGGTCCAGTGAACCCATCCTGTAGTGATTTCCCCAGTTCAGGAATGCATAATTGGAATAGATATACTCAGCAACTGGCAGAATCTCCACATTGGATCCCTGACAAATGGAATAAGGACTATTATGGTAGGAAAAGCCAAGTGGAAGCCATTAGAACTTCCCCCTACCTAGGAAAATAGTAAACCAAAAGCAATACTGCATTCCTGGAGGGCTTGCAGAGATTACTGCCACCATCAAGGACTTGAAGGATGCAGGGGTAGTGATTCCCACCACATCCTCATTCAATTCACCTATTTGGCCTGTGCAAAAAAGAGATGGATCTTGGAGAATGACAGTGGATTATCAAAAACAAGCAGGTGGTGACTCCAATTGCAGCTGCTGTTCTAGATATTGTTTCATTGCTTGAGCAAATTAATACATCTCCTGGTGCCTGATATACAGCTATTGATCTGGCTAATGCCTTTTTCTCCATAGTTGTTTTGAAGGACCACCAGAAGCAGTTTGTCTTTAGCTGGCAAGGCCAGCAATACACTTTCAGTTGCCTACCTCAGAACTACATCAATGCTCTGTCTTAGTCATCTAGTGCTGCTCCAACAGAAATCTTACAAGTTGATGGCTTTAACAAAGAGAAGTTTATTTTCTCACAGCCCAGTAGGCTACGAGTCCAAATTCAGAGCGTCAGCTCCGGGGGAACACTTTCTCCATCGGCTCTGGAGGAAGGTCCGTGTCATCAATCTTCCCTCGGTCTGGGAGGTTCTCTGCACAGAAACCTCAGGTCCAAAGGATGTGCTCTACTCCCGGCACTACTTTCTTGGTGGTATGAGGCTCCCTTGTGTCTCTGCTCGCTTCTTTCTTTTATATCTCAAAAGAGATTGGATTAAGAAGCTATCTAATCTTGTAAACCTCACCAGTATAACCTCATCATAGTGAGAGTTTACAACACATAAGGAAATCACATCAGATTTAAAAAATGGTACACAATCATACAGTACTGGCAATCATGACCCAGCCAAGTTGACAGATATTTTGGGGGGACATAATTCAATCCATGACACTCTCCAACTCTATGTCATAATTTAGTCCACAGGGAAGTTGATTGCCTTTCCCTTCCACAAGACATCATGCTGGTCCATTACACTGATGACATTATGCTGACTGGATCTAGTAAGGAAGAAGCATCAATGATTCTGGACTTATTGTTAAAACATAAGTATGCTAGAGGGTGGGAAATTAATACCACAAAAATTCAGACACCTTCCACCTCAGTGAAATTTCTAGGAGTCCAGTGGTGTGGGGCATGTCAAAATATTCCTTCTAAAGTGAAGGATAAACTATTTCATCTGGCTGCTCCCACAACTAAAAAGGAGGAACAATGCCTAGTGGGCCTCTTTGGATTTTGGAGGCAACATATTCCTCATGTGGGTGTGCTACTCCAGATCAAGTGAATTGAAAAGCTGCTAGTTTTGAGTGGAGCCTAGACCAAGAGAACGCTCTGCAACAGGTTCAGGCTGCCATGCAAGCCGATCTGCCACGTGGCCCATATGATCCAGCTGATCCGATGGTGCTTGAAGTGTCAGTGGCAGACAGAGATCCTGTTTGGAGTCTTTGGCAGGACCCTAATGGTGAATCACAGCATGCAGACCCTTAGGATTTTGGAGCAAAGCCCTGTCATCCTCTGCAGGTAACTACTCTCCTTTTGAGAAACAGCTTTTGGCTTGTTACTGGGCCTTAGTAGAGACTGAATGCTTAACCATGAGACACCAAGTCGCCATGTGGCTTCAGCTACCCATCATGAACTGGGTGCTGTCTGACCCACAGAGTCATAAAGTTGGATGTGCACAACAGCACTCCATCATTGAATGAAGGTGGTACATACGAGATCGTGTCCCAGCAGGACCTGAAGGCACAAGTAAGTTGCATAAGGAAGTGGCCCAAATGCCTATGGTCTCCACTCCTGTCACATTACCTTCTATCTCCCAGTTTGTCTGTATGGCTTCATGGGGAGTTCCTTATGATCACCTGACTGAGAAAGAGAAGACTCATGCCTGGTTTACAGATGGTCCTGTGCAATATGCAAGCACCACTTGAAAGTGGACAGCTACAACACTACAACTGCTTTCTGGGACCTCCCTGAAGGACAGTGGTGAGGGGAATTCCTCCCAGTAGGCAGAACTTTGAACAGTACTCCTGGTTGTTCACTTTGCTTGGAAGGACAAATGGCCAGATATGCAATTGTATACTGATTCATGGGCTGTGGCCAATGGTTTGACTGGGTAGTCAAGGACTTGGGAGGAACATGACTGGAAACTTGGAGACAAGGCAGTATGGGGAAGAGGTATGTGGATAGATCTCTCTGAATGTGCTGAAGAAGTGAATATATTTGTGTCCCATGTGAATGCTCACCAAAGGGTGACCTCCACAGAGGAGGATTTTAACAATCAAGTGGATGGGATGATGCGTTCTGTGGAAATCAGTCATTCTCTTTCCCCAACCAGTTCCATCAATGCTCAATGGGTTCATGAACAAAGTGGCATGGTTGCAGGGATGGAGGTTATGCACAGGCTCAGCAACATGGGCTTCCACTCACCAAGGCCAACTTGGCTACAGCCACTTCAGAGTGCCCAATCTGCCAGTAGCAGAGACCAGCGCTGAGTCCCCTATATGGCACCATCCCTTGAGGTGATCAGCTAGCAACCTGGTGGCAAGTTGATTACATTGGGCCACTTTCATCATGCAAAGGGCAGCATTTAATTCTTACTGGAATAGACACTTACTCTGGATATAGATTTGCCTTCCCTGCATGCAATGCTGCTGCCAAAACTACCATCCATGGACTTACAGAATGACTTATCCACTGTCATGTTATCCCACACGGCATCACCTTGGATCAAGGGGACCACTTCACAGCAAATGAAGTGTGGCAATGGGCCCATGATTGTGGAATTCACTAGTCTTATTATGATGGTGCCCATCATCCTGAAGCAGCTAGCTTAATAGAACGATGGAATGGCCTTCTAAAGACACGATTATGGCACCAGTTAGGTGGCAATACCTTGCAGGGTTGGGACAATGTTCTCCTGGAGGCTGTATATGCTCTAAACCAGCATCCAGTATATGGTGCTATTTCCCCTGTAGCCAGGATTCATGGGGCCGTGAATTCATGGGGGGAAATTGGAGTGGCACCACTCACTATTACCCCTACTGACCTACTCACAAAATTTTTCATTCCTGTCTCCACATTCCTATGCTCTGCAGGTCTAGAGGTCTTAGTTCCAAAGGGAGGAATGCTCCTACCAGGAGATGCAACACTGATTCCATTGAATTGGAGGGTAAGTATCCACCTGGCCACTTTGGGCTCCTTATGCCTCCGGATCAACAGACAAAGAAGGGAGTTGCCATATTTGCTGGTGTGATTGATCCTGATTACCAAGAAGGAACCAGATAGATACTACATAGTGGAGTTAAAGAAGAATACGTCTGGAATGCAGGAGATCCCTTAGGGCATCTCTTAGTACTGCCCTGTGATTAAATTCAATGGGAAACTACAGCAACCCAATTCTGACATGTCTACTAATGGCTCAGATCCTTCAGGAATGCAGGTTTGTGTCACCCCACCAGTCAAAGAACCATGACCAGCTGAGGTGCTTGCAGACAGTAAAGGGAATACGGAATGGGTAGTGGAAGAGGGTAGTTCTAAATACCAGCTACGGCCATGTGACCAGTTGCAGAAACAAGGACTGAATTGTTATGAGTATTTCTGCTTTGTACGTGTGCATCAAATATTTTTGTTTTCTTCACTTATAAAGTGTAAGATGTAAATGGGGCTTTTGTTTTCTTCACTTATAAAGTATAAGATGTAAATGGAGCTAGTGCGTTTTTGGTTGTACATGTGTTAGTTGCATCATGTTAGGTGTAAGTATGACTTTATAATTGTCTTTATTCAGAGATTTTGTATGGTTTAAGGAGATGTGTACAGATGCTAAGTTGACAAAGGGTGGACCGTGATTGTTAAGGTTGTGTGTCAACTTGGCTGGGCCATGATTCTCAGTGGTTTGATAGTTATGATGTAGTTTGGCAGTACTATGATGGTGTGATCACTCCCATGATGAGATTTGATATCAAGTGATCACCTTCATGATGGGTTCTGCTGTGAGTAGCCAATCAGTTGAAAAGGAATTTCCTTAGGGGTGTGGCCTGCGTCAAATATAAGTAGACTTTTCTCACAAGGCTCATGGGCTTTTGTTCGCCTGGGATCCTGCAGCTGGCTCCTGTTCGTTTCACCTCCAGTTCTTGAGAGTTGAGCTAGCAGCTTAAGTGCAGTCTTGCCTGCTGATTTTGGGATCCATTGGTCTTCACAGCTTGTGAGCAAGAGCCCTTCTGTCTGACCTGCTGATTATGGGTTTGCCAGCCCCTGCAGCTATGTGAATGAGGAGAAGCCTCCAGCCTGACCTACAGATTTGGGATGTTCCAGCCTCTACAACCGTGTGAGCCATTTCCTTGATGTAAATCTCTTTATATAGATATTTATACGCTTCACTGGTTTTGCTTCTCTAGAGAACCCAGCCTAAGACAAAGACTGAGGAAGAATTGATGCCTTTGAATTGTGGTGTTGGTGAAGAATATTAAATATACCTTGGCCTTCCAGAAGAATGAACAAATCTGTCTTGGAAGAAGTACAGCCAGAATGCTTCTTAGAAGCAAGGATGGCTAGACTTTGTCTCACATACTTTAGACATGCTATCAGGAGGGATCAGTCCCTGGAGAAGAACATCATGCTTGATAAAGTAGACAGCAAAAAAGAGGAAGACCCTCAACATGATGGATTGACACAGTGGCTGTAACCAGGGGCTCAAGCATAACAACCCTCTTGAGGATAGCGCAGGACCAGGCAGTGTTTCGTTCTGTTGTACATAGAGTTGCTATGAGTTGGAATCAACTCAATGGTACCTAACAATAACAAAAACAAGATGTGGCAGTCTGTTCTTATAAAGATTACAGCCTTGGAAACCCTCTGAGGCAGTTCTACTGTGTCCTGTAGGGTCGCTATGAGTTGAAATCGAATTCAACAGCCATGGTCTTTTTTGGTATACGTGTGTGTGTGTGTGTGTGTGTGTGTGTGTGTGTTTGTATATACGCATACCAAAATAAAAAAAGAACATACAAAAACCATTGCTGTCTAGCTGAGTCTGACTCCATAACAACCCTATAGGACAAAGTGCAACTGCTCCATAGGGTTCCCAAGACTGTAATCTTTACAGAAGCAGACTGCCATGTCTTTCTCCCAGGGAGCAACTGGTGGGTTTGAACTGCCAACCTTTCTGTTAGCAGTTGAACACGTTAACCACTGTGCCACCAGGGCTCCTTACATATATATATGCGTGTGTGTGTATGTGTGTACATTATGCATATATGTATATACATCTCTCTATACATATGTAATACATATATGTGTGTCATGGAGTTATATTTATAAATAAAAACACATCTTGCTTACTGTTTTATAACTGCCTTAACTCACTTAATAACAAAAACAAAGTTTAAATGCTTTCCTGAATCATGGATTTTTTTTAATACAACAGATTTTTTATTGAGTTACATAGTTCTATACTCTGTGGTAGATGTATCAAAATTCATTTATGTTATGTCAAAATTTTCACTATTATACATCTTTATAGATAATTGTAATGCTCATCAATAAACATTCTCTTAAAATAAATTCACAGAAAACATAATTATAGGTTACCCATTTCAAGTTCTCACCAAAATTCTCTCCAGAGAGGATATGCCTATTCACAGTGCCAGCATCTACATATTAGTGCTTTTTTGCCCCATAACCTCACCAAACTACACTACAAAATGTGAAAGTTAGAGCTATGAGTCTACTTCCCTACCTTCTCTCACCCCTAATGTTTGTAATTTGAAACTCTTCTCTTGGCAGTGAACAATGACTTCCCAATTTTGAATCCCAATGGCTATTTATCATTCTTTATCATTGACCTTACAGCATTTGATATTATTGACCTCACACTCTGATTTGAAAATCTCTCTTCTCCCTGCTCCTATAAAATACTCAGTGCTGATTTGAATCCTCTTTCTGTCTTTCTCCATCTCCCTTTGTGGTTCATCCTGCCCCTGCTTTATATTAGACATGGTCACCTGCTCATGTTCAGAGCTCTGTCTGCTGCGTGTACTGGCGTGTAGTTCCACCAATCCGTCCATGCCTTGCACATCTATCTCTTCTTTTCCTTTTCCAATGTAGCCACTCTCATTTTGGCCATTATTAATTTTTCACCTGTACTATTTCAATAGCCTCCTAACTGGTCCCCTGCCTCTAGTTCCTGATTCACCTTCCTAAGACATTATTTTGTTTATGACGCTCTCCTGAGCAACTGCCCCAGTGCCTTCTATTCCTATTACCTACCAAATGAAAAACCAGCTGGCATTTGGTGGGCCCATTCCACTACTCTTGAGAGTATAATCGACTTTTAGCCTTGCTGCTCAGCCTTTCTTTTCTTTTCGGTCCACCTATAATTCTTTCCTTCATCTCTGCTCTTTCAAACTCTACCATTTTATTAAGACCTGGCTCAAGGGATGTCCCATAGGAACCTTTCTCTAGTCACCCTCCATTAAAAATGGCCTCTGCCATTTTTTCAGATCTCTTTCTATTTAATATTATAGCCAGTGTGGGGGGTATGTAACCTCTGTTAGATTATAAAGTGATTGAAAGCAGAATCTGGTATTGTTCATCTTCCCACAAACACCCCACATAGGGTTTTATTTTTGGTAGGTGATTAATAAATATTAATTAAGTGAATGAGTCAGCCCTGGAGGAAGTCCACTGAGCCTTTGGGTTTAAGAACAGTCAGGGAAAGCTCAGAAACATCCCACTGGCCATAGCTTATCTCCAGTTTCAGGCCTTAATTTTTAAGGAGTGTTTGACTTAAGAAGCCGTGGTGGCACACTGGTTAAGGGCTGGGCTGCTAACCAGAAGTTCAGCAGTTCTAATCCACCAGCCGCTCCTTGGAAACGCTATAGGACAGTTCCACTCTGTCCTATAGGGTCACTGTGAGTCGAAATCGACTTTACTTGACAGCAATGGGTTTGGTTTTTTTATTATTTTTATTTTTTTATCTGACTTAAATATTCTATAGATGTAAATCTCATATCTTGAGTTTAGCAGTGAATGTGTCCAAAATGACTTTGTTGATTGTCATAGAATTCTGAAAACTACAACAGGATTTGTGTTTTATTTTACAAGATCCAACAGTTCATACCACTGAGAATTCAAAGCTCCTCTTCGATGACATGTGGCAATGTTGGCCACTTGCAAACCCAGGATAGACAGTTAATTCCTCTGTCTCCACTGTCACATTTTGGTCTCTGTTGGGCAGGCAGGGGGGTGAACTTTTATTTTCTTTTTTTCCACAAGAGTGTTTCGAGGGACAAATTAAGAAACTGTGGAAATATTAGCCACAGAAGCATAAGCAGGAAAGCCTTCCTGTTCACACAGACATTTCCACCTGAGGAAAACCCCCTCCCTGCCTGTCACGTCCAATGTAAAGCCTTTTCGTCATGTTAACAAAGGAAGAAGGGTGCAGTGGTGCATTGTGGAAGGCACGAATATGATTTCTGTTCTGCTTAGCTCTGTGTATGCTTTTCCCTTTGTGTATGACTTCAGTCTAGTCATTTCACTAATTTGTGCATGACACAAGGAATGTAGATCCCTTACCTCCCAGGTTGGAGGCACGCCAGTTCCTAATGTTATGAGAACTTCCCAGTCCGGCCTAGACTCTCCCACAATGGTATATCTTCTGTGCAATTTGTACAGCACCTTTTGCAAACATGGAGACATCACACACCCAGCAGTGAACAATGAGGCAGCAGGAGCCAGCACCAGCAGGCGACATCTAATATGTTCAGGAGAAACAAAATTAAGCAGCAAAGGTCTTTAGAGCAAGAGATGCTTTTAAAGCCAGTTCTCCCAGGTAATGTAAGCAGCTGCTTTCTCACAGCTCTCACAAGAGCATGCCATAGGGCCAAATGAGCAACCCCTCCAGCCGCAGGAGAAAGAGCTGAGTTGCAATGGGGATCAAATCCATTTATCTTCATGTCACAATGAAAATACTGGATAGTTTGTAAATCAAACACACTCTGATCATATTCCTTTTAAGAATACACAGCAGATTTTCTTATACTGGGTGCAGCCAATTTATTCACATAGGGGAGCATTTGATCAGCCTCCCTGCACAGGGATTTTTAGATGAATGTGGCAACTCGGTTTCTTACTAAATTAGGAGCTAGCTGCAGAGGAAGTGTGACCAGGGATGGGATGCTAGGAAGGTGCAGGGATTATTATGTGAAAAATTTGGCCCGTATACGGCAAGGGATATGCAGGTGAGAAAAGGCATTCATATCCAGTCAGTTTTAATTTATGAGCACAGCTTACAAACTCCAGTTCAACCACATGTTGATCTGCCATTTAAACCATGCCATGTAAGGCACTGATGGCATGAATATAGATAAATCTCATTCTCCACAGTGTTGTCAGAAGCAGAACAGAATGATAATTTTGCATTTGGTCTTGTTTGTCAGCCTGCATTTTAATGCATTTGCTAATATGCCCACCTGATCCAGAAACAAGCCCACATTGTTCTCCCTGATAAGCCTGGGGAGAGGGATGGGAATTACTATAAGGCATTCTTGCAGAGGGACTTACCTCTTTAACTTTGCCGAGTTTCTGAGTGGGTGGAATAGGTTATGCTTTGCATTTCAAGACATAGAACAAAATGCTGCCAACAACATAGAATTTAAATAGTGGCAGAGCTGAAGCTCAGAGTGTACTCTTTAAACAAATGTAAGATTTGACCCACACTTGAGATATGTGTTATTATGACTATTAACTGGATCCTCAAGTCATCATTTTAAAATGGCCATCAACACAATGCATATTTACTTAATAGCTGTGATGGTTTTTAGTTAATAAATGACTGGGGTTAGGTAGTGTTACTTTGTACATGAGAACGAAGAGAACTTTATTTTTCCTTTAGGTTTCTTATCTACTGTGAAATTATTATAACTGTATCGTGCAGTGATTAAGAGTACAGTCTCTGTAGAAAGATTGCCCCGGTTCAAATTCTAAGTCCATCACTTGGACATATTACTTAACCCTTTTTGCCTAGATTTCCACATGTTTGTAATGGGGTGATAATAACCTTATAGGATGGGTGTGAGAGTTAAATAAGATAAACCAGCTTCAGCGCATAGTACTGTACCTTAGAAAAAAACACACATAAATGTTTATTTTTATTATGATTAAGGTTCAGACTAACACGACTGAATGCCTGCTACCAGCAAGTTTGCCAGATCCTGTCTTTGAAACGCTTATATCTAGGAGAGCAGTATATTATCTTTTTTTTCCTAATAATAGACCTTATTTTTTATATCAGTTTTAGGTTTACAGAAAAACTGAGAATTAAGCACAGAGAACTCCCTCTCCCCTTGCCCACAGTTTCCTCTATTATTAACATCTTGCATTAGTGTGGCATATTTATTGTAATTAATGGACTAATATTGATACATTATTATTAACTAAAGTCCGTGGTTTATATTAAGGTTCACTCTTTGTGTTTTATAGTTCCCTGGGTTTTGACAAATGCATAATGTCCTACATCCATTATTACAGTAGCATGCAAAATAATTTCATCACTCTAAAAATGCTGTTCATTCCCTTCATGTTCGCCCCCCATACCCCCAACCCCTGGCAACCACTGATTTGTTTACTGTCTCTATTGTTTTGTCTTTTCCAGAATGTCATATAGTTGGAATCATACAGCATGGAGCCTTTTCAGACTGACTTCTTTAACTTAAAAAAACAAACAAAAAAAAAAAAAAAAACTGTTGCCATTGAATTGATTTCAACTCATAGTGACTGTCTTAGTTATCTAATGCTGCTATAACAGAAATACCACAAGTGGATGGCTTTAACAAAGAGAATATATTCTCTCACAGTCTAAGAGGCTAGAAATCTGAATTCAAGATGCCAGCTCCAGGGGAAGGCTTTCTCTCTCTGTCAGCTCTGGGTGAAAGTCCTTGTCATCAATCTTCCCCTGTCAAGGGGCTTCTCAGTGTAGGGACCCCAGGTCCAAAGGACGCACTACTCTCCTGGCTCTTGTTTCTTGGTGGTATGAGGTGCCCATGTCTCTCTGCTCGCTTGCTTCCCTCTTTTATATCTCAAAAGAGATTGACTCAAAACACAACCTAATCTTGTAGATTGAGTCCTGCCTCGTTAATGTAACTTCTACTAATCCTGCCTCATTAACATCATAGAGATAGGATTTACAACACATGGGACAATCACATCAGATAACAAAACGATGGACAATCACACAATACTGGGAATGATGGCCTAGTCAAGTTGACACATATTTTTGGGGGACACAATTCAATCCATGACTGCAACCCTATAGGACAGAGTAGAACTGCCCCATAGGATTTCCAATGAGTGGCTGGTGGTCTCAAACTGCCAACCTTTCGGTTAGCAGCTGAGCTATTAACCATTGCGCCACCAGGGCTCCTCTTCAACTTAGCAACATGTGTTTAACGTTCCTTCGTGTCTTTTTGTGGACTGACAGATCATTTCTTTTTATCGCTGAATAATATTCCTACACAATTGTAGGTGCACCACAGTTTGCTTATCCATTCTCCTATTTAAGGACATCTTGATTGCTTCTGGTTTTGGTGATTATGAATAAAGCTGCTTTAAATTAACACGTTACCTTTGGGTCATACCACTCAAGTAGATTTTACCATTGGAATGCCGAGCCCTCTCCCTGTTTTATTTAATAGCTACCCTTCCCTTATCACCCTTTTGCATGCAGTCTGTTTCAACCAGGAATTACTATCTTCTCTGTAGGGTCTACTACCCTGCTACTTATTCAGCTCCCACCACTTGTAACCTTGTGTTACTGTATTTTGTTTCCATGTCCTATTTTTCCAACTAGAGTGCCAACAAGCAGCATATCTGAATATACCTCTAAATTTTGTTGGTTTAATTTTCTCTTAGTATATAAGAGGATAGGAACTAGCTCTTAGAAAAATAAGTCTATTGCTGTGAATACCTTCCTGAAGTTAGAAAGACTTAGAAAACCCTGTATACTTCTATACACTCAGCCCTGCCTCAGTCATCTTGGAGGGATTGTCAAGACAAATGACTGTACAATGGTGAGAAAAGTAAACGGTTACAAAGACACATTTAAGCTCTTCACAATTTTTGCTTTAAGCCTTCTTTGAAAACCTCTCATTCTCGCACATGGTAAGAGGGTTAGGCTCATCATGTTAATTTAAGAATTCAAGGCAAAGGAGCTATGAGCTGACACATAAAATCACATTTATTTATGTATTCATTCATTCATTCTTTTAAATAGTCAGTGCCTCTTCTTAGAGTCCATGTAAGGCAACAGCAAATCTAAGGTCACTGTCCTCTTTTACACTATCCTGATCATCTTAATGAGAAAAGCAGTTGCCCATAAACACAGCTCGGGCTCCAGTTAATGCAGTGTGGGTTGCTGCTCTCAGCTGTCGATAGGTAGCCTTCTTCACCTATGGAGGATCTGTTGAATCACGCTTCCATTATCTGTTGTGCTTCTTGCAAAATCTTTGGAAGACAACTGCAGCCTTGTGGGTGATGGACCAGAGGCCAGAGGGTGAAGAGTGCATTCCCCATGTTTATTCCACTGTTTTCCTTAATGATTTTTTTAAAAGAATATGGTCTCTGTCCTTTAGAATGTATTTGCTGGGCTCCAGTGATTTCAAATGGTACAATATGCACTAGCAGGACAGCTCTGTCGAGGATATTTGAATCATTGTTTGTCCTCTTCCTCTGGACAGACTGCGGAATTAAATGGCTGGGTTTTGAAACAAAACATTTATACTCCATTTTGTTTCAACTATCCATTCCCGCCTCTTGTAATAGGAGCCAATTGGAAAGCTCTGCGTCTGGGTTGTCATTTCTCTTGCACAGTACGTATTAGAGTCCAAACGACCTTTACACCATTAAGGTTCCACAAACCTTAAATTTAAGCTACCTGCTCCACCAAAGTACCTAAAACAATAACTTTTTTATGTTTCAACAAACATTACATTTAATGAATACAGTGCACGTGTAATGATACAGTGAATCAGTGTGAAGCCTCAAATAATGATTTCTGTTGGCACTATAAAAGGAATGTAATTTTTCTTGTTGAAATACCATTTTTCAGTTACTGCATGAGTGATGTGGTAATTATCCCCTACACCTGGGATTTAAATCCAATCCTACAAGCCCATTTTCTGTTTGCAAGCTGTCAGGCTGATGCATAGGCTTTGTTCTTATCTGGCAGTAGGCAAGGAATCGGTAATTCAGAAACAACAAAGCCACTGATGGGTCATCATGTAATCTGCACTGAAAATTGCAATCTGTAATGAGATTGGAAACGCAGATGAGGTGACTAAAATTGATTACCTACCATATCTGAAAATTTCAATTTTATTGTACAAATATGATCAAACTAGTCCATAAGTTTGGGGATTAGTTGAGAAAGAATAAAGATTACTTTTAAATTAGGTGAATGCAGATAAGTTATTTAAATGTGAATTATTTGCTTTATAGCAATATGGTTGGTCTGCAGGATGATTCATATGGCCATATATTTTAAGTTCCCTGATGGCATCGTTTCTGCCTGGGTGTTCCAATTAGATATAACATATACACTTTCAACTTTTAAAGGCAGCACAGCAAAGCAGACCATGAATGAAACTCACACCAATCCCCAGGCCATAAAAATCCACCTTTCATATACTTATTACTTCTGGAAAAATGATAATAATCTAGAAGTCTTGGGAGTTTCAAGAAACAAGCTACAGACTGTATAAACCAAAAACCCATTGCCACTGGGTTGATTCCGACTCATAGCGACCCTACAGGACAGAGTAGAACCGCCCCATATGGTTCCCAAGGAGCGGCTGGTGGAATCGAACTGCTGAGCTTTGGTTAGCAGCTGAGCTGTTAACCACTGCCCCTCCAGGGCTCCGCAGACTGTGTACTTGGAATTACTTGAAAACACCCCCCACTTCCTTGCCACTTATACTGGGTCCCAAAGAATCAGGCTTTGTGGGTTTAGCTCAGGAGCCAGGATGGCAAGTTTATAATCCTCTGTTCCCAGTGGGAACCATGGACTTCATGCAATCCTAAAACTGTAAGAGATATGGTGATACACTTTTCCAACCTCCAAAATAGTATAAGCGTCTCTCCATTTCTTGTCAGTAACATGATGATCATTCCTACCACTGGGGATTTGGCAGAGTTTAATGATCTTGAAACAAAAGGTATATCTAATAAGGAATCTTTATCAAGACACAGTTCAGAAATTAAAGATGATGTGCTCATATAAGGAGTCTCTGGTAGTGCAAACAGTTAAGCACTTGACTATTAGCTGACAGGTTGATGGTTCAAACCCACCCAGAGACTCCTGGGAAGACAGGCATGACAATCTGCTTCTGAAAGTTCACAGCCTTGAAAACCTTGTGGAGCAGTTCTACTCTGTACACGTTGGGTTGCCTTGAATTGGAATAGACGCAAGGGCAACTAACAACAACAACATGATTATCTAATGACACCATAATATTTCACCTATAAGTCTAGCTTCCCAGAAAGTATCCATTAGGATGGCAAGAAAGAGTATTGCAAGATCAATTTCTGCTTGAGGGAATATTTTCGAGAAAAATACCAACCATCAATTTTACTGTCTTTTGGGGGTGCCAAGGCAAAATTGCTTCCACCTTGTGGGCAGTAGCTGCTATTCTCCTACTTCTGGAAATTTTTATTAATAGATTATTTTAAAAAGGTTCCCCTCTGACCATTATATTCCTGATCTTATAATCACATAGGCATAGTTGATGAACTAAAAGGATACATTAGTGAGGAGTTGGGTCACATGCTCTAAATTATTCTTTAGCATGAATTTCTCATTCAGAAAAGCCTCCATTGTTTCATTGGTCTCCTGTTCAGTGTACAGTCTTTTTAGACCTGTTTCCATAAACCAGCCCTGTTCAGACGGAAAGTTGTCTTCTTATGATTATTTGTTTGGTTTTTCTTGATTTTTACTTTGTTCTTCTTACATTGTGATTTTTCTGCTTGGTTCCTGAGGCCCAAAGGAGAGGGCCTGGTGGAAGCTGATGCAATAAATAGTCATTGTCATTGATCTACAAGTTCTGTAATAATGGCTGAGGCTCTAGTTGTCCAAATTAACATCTGCTAGACTTTGTCCCATTGTTACTTATTCTAACCATTGTGGGTACTCTTCTTCCAAAGAAGGAAGGAAAGAAGAGGAGTTGCTTGTTCATTTATTAAAGTATGAAAAGGTTTACAACATTCCAAGTACCAGCTACATTCACAGAACCACTTCCTTTATTTCTTATTCTTTTGTTTCACATTTTAAATCCTTTCCTTCCACAGCAGACTCACTTTCTCCTTTGCATCCATTCTTCTCTTCTGGAAATCTAAATAATCCCTCCCTTGAAGATTTTTAATGCTTTCCTTTCTTTTCAGCACTTTCTTTTTAAAGCTTCTACCCCAAAACATGAAGCAATAAGAAATTCATCCTCTCCTCTTATGATTTCCATATCTTACATTCAAAGCTCATTAAGAAAAGACTATGCCTTTTGTCCCTGCTTCCACTCCACTGCTTCCACAACACTTGTCTCTACTTCCTCCCATGCATATCTGGCTCCCAGCCCCTCTGTTCTGCTGAAACTGCTTTCTTAAAGAGCCCTGACCCAAGTCACTACAGTCTCTAGCCAGAGGGTTGCAGGTTCCCAAAGGGTCTCCCTGATTCCCATCATGCATCTCTAAAATTTATGCTCCATAACTCTGTCAGACTTAGCCTTTTAAAACATAAATCTGATGATATCACTCTGTGGTTTCACATCTCACTGAAATAAAACCCAAGCATGTTACATTGGTCTACAACTTTATGGGCTCTGCCAATATCATTTCATGCAATTCTAAGCATGGCTCACTATACTTTAGCCAGGATCTTTATCTTTGAATTCAACCAAATTATTTCTGCAATAGGGCCTTTGCCATAGCTTATCTGCTTTTCATGCCTGGCTCCTTCTGATCTTTCAGATCTCAGCCAAATTATCTCTTCCTCCTTTCCTCCCCCTCTCTACTAACTCTATCTAAAATAATCACTCAGTCGTTTTCTATTCAAACATGCTCTTCTAATTCTTTAATAGTATCATTTCTAGTACTTCTTTTATTTATTATTATTATTTTATTTTATTGTTTGTGTCCTCCAGCTCAATGTAAGTTGCATGAGAGTGGGGACCTTGCTTGTCTTACCACTGAAACCCAGGCTTTGGAAATTGTATGGTTCATGGTAGGCATTCAGTAAAGATGTTAGAATAAATATCAGCACGTATTTCCTATTCATTTAGTCTGATTACTCTTTTTTACATGTTTTTTTCAATAATCATTTTTCCATATCTCACTGCAGAATTGATATTGTGGACATGTTCCTTGTTGACAGTCTCTCAGCCTTTAAATTTTATATGTTACACATCCTTTTTTTTTTCTTTCTTCTTTTCCAATAGCTTTTCTAGTCCTCTAATAAAAAGGTTGAATTCTTCCAAGTTCCATAATCATCCTACCTCTCTTTCTCACAATCTTTCTTGGATATTTCAAATACTCCCATGGCTTCAATGAGCACATTTATACCAGGCTGACCTTCTACATCTATATCTTCAGATCTGACCTTTTTGACAAGCTTCATTCCTGCATTTTCAGTTTTCTGTTGAACACTTCAAGCTAGGTATCCATTTTCACCTTGAACTCATGCCTCTTTTTCCTTTGAAATGATTTTCACATTCACAATCCTCCTTTTCATTTCTACTGTCACTGCTTTTATTACCATTCTAATCACACTCCCCATCTTCATTCTTTTCCACTCAAATTGGCCTTGTACTAGTTTTCCTAAAACAGTAATTTGAGCATATCTTACAAATATTTTGAGCACATTCCTACAAAACCTTCAATGACTTTCCATTGTCTGTATGGCCATAATAATACCTTACTATTCTAGAGCTTGAAATATTCCTTAACATTCAGGTTAGCAAGACTTCATAATTTTTAAATAAAGGAAACCAAGTCTAAGAATAAAATTATGCTGTTATTAATGGCTAACATTGTGCCCTTTCCACTAACTTTTGTGGCCACCGTATGTGCAGCATGTAGCAGTTTTCAAAATTCCTTTACTTCTCTTCAGTGTTTTTATAAATTCTTTTTAACAGCATAGACCTTGATATTTAAATCAGATGAAAATAATTTAAAATTTTCTTGTTTGGTAGAAAAAGCTGCGTTGATTGTGAACCTTCTGAAGCATTTCCTGAGCCCTTGGGTTTAAATCAATAAAATTTTAAAATACTTGCCTCTGAGAATATGTAGAGAACACTTACAACTCAACAACAAAAAGACAAACAACTCAATTAAAAAATGTACAAAAGACTTAAATAGACATTTCTCCAAAGAATATATGCAAATGGCCAACAAGCACATGAAAAGATGCTCAAAATTATTAGTCCTTTTGGAAATGCAACTCAAAACCACAATGAGATAACACTTCAGACCCAGTAGGATGTCTATAATAAAAAAGAAAAATGGAAAATAACAAGTATTGGTGAGGATGTGGTGAAACTGAACCCTTGAACACTGCTGGTGGCAATGTAAAATGACGCAAGCTCTTGAGAAATGAGTTTGGCAGTTCCTCAAACAGTTAAACACAGATTTAGCATGTTGTTGTTATTTGCCTTTGAGTCCATTCTGACTCCTGCAGAACTACCATATGACCCAGCAATTCCACGACTAGATATATACCCAAAAGCAGGGACTCAAACAGATTATTGTACACTAATGTCCACTGCAGCATTATTCACTATAGCCAAAACATAGAAACAACCCAAATGTTTATCAACACATGAGTGGATAAACAAATTGTGGTATATTTATAAAGTGAAATATTATTTAGCTATAAAAAGGAATGAAGTAATGATACATGCTTCAGCATAGGTGAACTTTGAAAACATAATGTTAAGTAAAATAAGCCAAATCCAGAGCCGCATATTATATGACTCTTTTTGTATGAAATATCCAGAGTGAGCAAATCCATAGAGACAGAAAACAGATTGGTGGTTGCCAGGGGCTGGTAGAAGGGGCATATGGGAGTGACTGTGTAGTAGTTTAGTAGTTGTGGGTTTTCTTTTGGGTTGATGAAAATATTTTGGAATTTGGTATAGGTGGTAGTTGAACAATAATGTGAATGTACTAAAAGCCACTGAACTGTTCACTTTAAAATGATTAATTTTATGTTACGTAAATTTCACCTCAGTAAAAACAAAACAAAACAAAAAACTCGTGCCTCATCCTATTTGATTCTCATGCAAATCTGTGCACTGAACAGATGAGGCAGAAGCTCTGTTCAGGGCCACGACAGTTTTCAGTGCCCCAAATGAGCCTGCTCAGCTCTGTATTCTTTAGCATTCAAGGCCCTACTGGTTTTAACAACTTAAGGTTCCACAGAATTTTTAAAGGTGAAATAATTAAGTAAGAAAAATAGTAGTATTGGAAATAGTAGGCCTATTGGAATAGTAGTTTTATATTGGCTTAATTAGTGGTGTTAATACAATCTAAGAAGGAATTTAAGAGAAGGAAGGAGTATCTCCATTCATGTTCTTTAGAAGATGTTGATTAGGTCAGACCTCAGTATTTAATCTTTTTGTTTTTGGCAGTCCACATGGATTTGCTTACCCTCTGACTTCCCTTCACTATGTAAATCAAAGCAACTTATACCAGTTTCTTGATTTTAGTTTTACAGTTTTCACAAAACTGGGAGCCAGTCTTGTGAACTGACTCCTAAAAACGTATTCATTGGTCAGTCCAATGATATAACTATGAAATGCAGTTACTTATGTTACTCGAAGCAGGTCCTGCTCAGTGTGGCTTCTCCTAAATAAAGGACACACCAAGGTGAGAACAGAAGAAGAGTGTTTATTGCAAGCATACAGGCAAGGAACAAGGAGACATATACCTCAAATCAAGCTCCCAGAACAAAGGGAGGCAGAATGTTTTATACCATCACCATCTCTCACAAGGAAGTATATAAAAACATTATGGACTACATAGGTTATCATGGCATGTAGGCGCAGTAAGACAAATTGCATTTTTTCTTTGGCATGTAGGCTAGTAACCTGGGTTTGACTGGCTTCAGCCATACCCGGCACTTTGAGGACAATGGACAGGAGGGTGCAGATTTCACTTGGTCTGAGCATCTCCCAATTGAGCCATACCCAGTGCTATCACTTAAGGCTTTGTTTGATAATGGCTAAGCAGCTCCTGGAGTCTTGACAGTGGTTAAGATCTTGGCTGCTAACCAAAAGGTCGGCAGTTTGAATCCACCAGCCACTCCTTGGATACCCTGTGGGGCAGTTCTACTCTGTCCTATAGGGTTACTATGGGTTGGAATCAACTCGATGGCAACAGGTTTGGGTTTTGTAAGCAGCTCCTGGCTGTGTTGGCTATCGGTCCCTCCTCCTCTTTGGGGATATTGCAATAAGCCATATTCCCTGGGTTGTGGAGAGCATCTTCTAAATCGGGTAATGGCTCCTCAATATAGGGGATTGTATTGTATAGAACAGCAGAAAAAAATCCTGTTACAATTAAAGAAAATAAAAATAGTAAACAAATGCTTTAGCCAATTATAGTTAGGTAACCAGGAGGTGAGCCAGTCAAAAGTATTTGACCTATCTTTGTTAGGAACATGAAGCCAAGTAGCTTTCTGACGTATTGACAAATCCAACATTCAGTGATGTTGGTCACGCTTGCTACTGATTGTGCTAATTTGACAAAAGTGTTACTATGCCAAGACCATGTGAGGGATAGAGTTAGGAGAAGAATGAAGGTGAGGTACTATAGCTTCGTATTTGCATGAAACAGGGTCTAGCTTAAGAGACTATCTTAAACAGGTGAAATATGAACAGGAAGGGAAAACACTATAGTTAACAAACTCTATAGGTTAAAAACTCAGAGTCTTTTAAACAGATACTTCAGGTCTTGTAATGGATCACAGTTCGAGTTGTCCTGAGGAGTTGTCATTGTAGGGTCAGGGTCTGGGGCAGGTGCTGCTTTCAGCTGGGTGTGGTGAATCCAAGGTTTGACTCATTTCAGTTTGACTGTCGCATGGGTGATGAGAAGCACCTCGAAGGGTACTTTCCACTTGGGCTGGAGAAGCTTGTCTTTCCAGGCATGCAGCAGGACCCAATCTCTAGGCTGAAATGCGTGGTCTGTCACCTCAGCAGGGTGTTCTTGTCTGGCAAAGATGTATCTGTGGAAAGAATAAAGGACAGCAGAAAAAGAACATAAATACTCTTGTACAGTTTTTTCACCTAATACAATTAAATGGTCACCATTCGTCAACGCATGATTTTGCAGGAGGGGCTTTCTGTAGACTAGCTTA
Source organism: Trichechus manatus latirostris (assembly GCF_000243295.1). Classification (NCBI taxonomy): domain Eukaryota; kingdom Metazoa; phylum Chordata; class Mammalia; order Sirenia; family Trichechidae; genus Trichechus; species Trichechus manatus. The sequence goes on from NW_004443979.1 coordinate 16,587,451, forward strand.
AAAGGACTTAATTTGAGCTTGCTTTTGAGAGCTGCCCTAACTCTAAGCAAGGCTATAGGGAGAGCCTGTATCCATGTTAATTTTGCTTCTTGACACTCTTTTGCTATGTGTCTTCGAAGTGTCTGGTTCATTCTTTCTACTGGATTGTGGTCTCTAGGCTGCATGTAGTTGCCATTTGATGTCCAAAAAACATGTGACTTTTTGGGTTACCTCAGCTACAAAGTGAGGTCCATTATCATTTCCTATGGCAGCAGGTAATCCAAACACTTCATGTGTTGGGTAAAATTCTTAGTAACATTTCTTCTCATAACTCCCACCACTGGTATTGATTTCTTTTATAAGGGTCCCTTCAGGTTGTTAATAACCAAATAGGTGGCTCCTGTGTCCAATAAAAAGTCAATAATTTTTCCCTCAAACTTTACTTTAACCAGAGGCTCATTGGGAGAAACTGGAATAAGATTGGTCCCTGGTCCCGCTCAGTCTGACTCTTCCCCTTGTTGTATCATAAGTTTTTCAGGTTCCTTAGGAACCCTCTGTCTCTTAGAGCATTCTCTCTTCCAGTGCCCTTCTTGTTTACACCACACATGCTGGTTTTTCTCTAGCGCCTGTGGGCTGGGTTAACAGATGCCAATTGAACATGTCCAAACTCAGCCATCTCTTCATTGCTGCAATAACGTTGCCTGCAAACAAGGAGAGGGTGTTGAAGTCTGCTATTTATTATGCTTCCATCAACAAAATTCTGGGATTACTAATGACCCATGCAGTATCAATGGACATCACACATGGGAGAGAATATGGAATTCAGAGGGATATATGTTCACGTTCTTTTATATGTTCATGTTTTTTTGTTGAGCTCTCACCTCAGACATTCTTTTGATTGTAACTAGGGGCTTTTTTTTTTTTTTTTTTTTTGCTACAAATAACCAATTTTTAGGATAAAAAGCAGGATGGAGATGCCATTCCCGACACTCAGAATATAGACACCAAATTTATCTATATATTCTTGTGCATATAAGCTAAACATTATAACCAGGCCCTATGAACTATCATAGTAGTGAACATAGGGAAGAAGTTAACAGAAGCTAAATTAGCCAGTATGTGTCTAGCCCCACTGAAGGAAGAAAATCCTACTAGATTTGGAAACACCACCAATTCTTTCACTATGGAGGAATTATTTATCTTGATGTAGTGACATTTTACTACACTTTTCTAGACATGTAGTGAATTGTCATCTCTAAACCATTCTACATTCATCAAGCAATGTTTGAAATATATATATATATATATATATATACGCAAAGGCATTTGACTGTGTGGATCATAACAAATTATGAATAACATTACAAAGAATGAAAATTCCAGAACATTGTTTGTGCTTATGTGGAACCTGTACATAGACGAAGAGACAGTTGTTCGAACAGAACAAGGGGATATTATGTGGTTTAAAATCAGGAAAGGTGTGTGTCAGGGTTGCATCCTTTCACCATACTTATTCAATCTGTATGCTGAGCAAATAATCCGAGAAGCTGGACGACATGAAGAAGAACACAGTATCAGGAATGGAAGAAGACTTATTAACAACCTGCATTATGAAGATGACACAACCTTGCTTGCTGAAAGTGAAGAGGACTTGAAGCACTTAGTGATGAAAATCAAAGACCACAGCCTTCAGTATGGATTACACCTCAACATAAAGAAAACAAAAATCCTCACAACTGGACCAATAAGCAACATCATCATAAACGGAGAAAAGATTGAAGTTGTCAAGGATTTCATTTTACTTGAATTCACAATCAATGCCCATGGAAGCAGCAGTTAAGAATTCAAACAATGGATTGCATTGGGCAAATCTGCTGCAAAAGACCTCTTTAAATTGTTCAAAGCAAAAATGTCACTTTAAGGACTAAGGTGCGCCTGACTCAAGCCATGATGTTTTCAATCTCTTCATATGCATGTGAAAGCTGGACAATGACTAAAGAAGACCAAAGAAGAACTGATGCCTTTGTGTTATGGTGTTGGCAAAGAATATTGAATATACCACAGACTGCCAGAAGAATGAGCAAGTTTGTCTTGGCAGAAGTACAGCTAGAATGTTCCTTAGAAGCATGTCTCACATACTTTGGACATATTATCAGGAGGGGCCAGTCCCTGGAGAAGGGTGTCATGCTTGTAAAGTAGAGAGTCAGCAAAAAAGAGAAAGAACCTCAACAAGATGGATTGACACAGTGGCTGCAACAATGGGCTCAAGCATAACGATTGTGAGGATGGCACAGGAATGGACAGTGTTTTATTCTGTTATACATGGGGTCACTATAAGTGTGAACCAACACAACAGCACCTAACAACAACAACATATATATTTATATTTACATAATGTTTAGTTTTCCAGCCACTACATGTTTGCTCAAGAGTATCATTTATGTAAAATTTCCTACCCACATTTTTCTATCCTTGGAAAATCTATTATTCATTCTTGTAGTTGTTGTTAGTTGCATTGAGTTAAATCTAAATCATGGCAACTCCATCTGTGTAGTGTTGAACTGTTCCATAGGGTTTTTAAGGCTGTGACCTTTTGGAAGCATATCACCAGGCCTATCTTCCAAGGTGCCTCTGAGTGGGTTTGAACTGCCAACCCTTCAGCTAGTAGTTGAGTGCTTAAAACCTCACAGCAAATCTATGAGGAAGAAACTATCATTATTTCCATTTTAAAGATGAAGAAACTGAAATTCTGAGAAATTCAGAGATACGTAAATGATTACACAATAAGGAAGTGGTAAAAAGAGGAATTTCTTCATTACCTTACATCAATCGTTGGTAAGAGGTGAATGCTGTGGGAGAACAACATTCATTGTAGTTTAGTGAACATAATATTTGTTTCTAGGAGTTAGGATTTCAAACATGCTATTTTGAAAAACTGAAATACCCATACTGCATCATCAAAAATATCAGAATTTTTTTATAGTTTAATATTTTCTCAGTTTAGGTAGTGATAGATGCTCTAACAAATAAACCCTGAATTCTCAGTGCCTAAGCCCAATAGATATTTATTTTTTAATTAAATAAAATCCATTTGATAGGTAGAGGTATCTTCCAAGGTCTATCTGGGCATTGGTATGCAGTCTGCTAACTGGAGGAGAGAGGTGTAGAAAGCAAACCTACTTCTTAAATGTCCTTACTTAGAGCTGATCACATGACCCCATGTAGTTTCAGGAAAGCTGGAAAATAAAGTCCCTGTCCATGCAGCTGCTTCCCAACCATTGTAAAACCAATCACAAACCTTCAGTATTCAGCTATTACTAGCACAAATAGATAAATGTTTAAATAAAATCTGACAACTCAGTCCCTTGATTGTAAAATCAAGACCAAAAAAAAAAGAAAAAAAAAACCTGTTGCCATCCAGTTGATTCCAACTCATAGCAATCCTATAGGAGAGGGTAGAACTGCCCCATAGGGTTTCCAAGGAGTGGCTGGTGGCTTTGAACTGCCAGCCTTCTGGTTAGCAGCCCCGTAGCTCACTGTAGCTCTTAACCACTGTGCCACCATTATTTAAATTACACAAAAGGGCACACCTTTGCATAAACTACCAGTTTAGTCATATCTGTGCCTGTACAGTTGTATTACAAAAAGCTTCTATTGGAAGAATAAATATTTATTGAATTTGAAGACTTTCAAAACAAGTATATAAATTGAAACTGGTAATTCTGCAATAGAATTTCCGTCTACACAAGATAAAACTAAAGAAAATGAAGAAAATAGGATTTTTTTAAAAACTAAAATATATAACCCACTATGATTTCAAAAAGCATTTTCAAAAAGGCAGGACAAATTTGGCACATGGGCTATATTATAAATAAAGTTTTATTGGAACATGGCTGTGCCCATTTACTTCCATATGGCCTATGGTTGCTTTTGCATTACAACAGCAGAGTTAAGTAGTATGCCCTGCAAAGCCGAAAATATGTACTATCTGGTCTTTCACAAAAAATTTTTGTCAAACCTTGAGCTACAGGAATAGCTGTCTCTTCACCATTCCACCAATTAGTGTAAAGTCAGGAGTTTATCAGCAACAAGAAAAACTTATATAAAAATACTCTAATAATTGAAAAATGACATGTTAGACCAACTTTGTTTTTAATCTCACACTTTAAGAAAAGACCAAATAATATCGTTTTATTTTCAGGTTTAATGATTAATTAAGTTTCCTTTATTTTATATAGTACTTAGTTTGTTATTTGGGGAGTATGTTAATTATTTTAACTATTAATAATTTATACTATAAAGATAATATATTTCAATATAAAAATATATTTTCACTTCAAAGTTTGTAACATTTATTCATTGTGTATTTAAATTGCATTTAAATATTTGTTTCAAATAAAATATTTATAAATTATAGTCATAGTATTATTCCCATTAAGCTTTGGTTTTTCAATCAGTAGAAAATTCCCACCATTCCACTGGCATGAATATTTTAATTAAAGGAAAAGAAGGGATTAATCCAGTCACTTGAGGTAACCTATTCATTTATATATGAGTCTCTGATGTACCTACACATATTGTTTAAGAAGCTTCCGGAAATGATTACTACATAAAAGTAGTGGGCACTGAATGAATGAAGAGTAACTGAAGTCTGGGGCTAGATACTATAGTGAGGTTGTGACCATCTTCCCTTGTAGCAGATGGATCTGAGAAACACCGATCAGTAGTAGATGTTCCTTGAAATGACTGCCGGTAGAAGGGAAAAGAGCACTGGCATGGAAGGCAGGGCCTTTGGCTTCTAAAGTTCAGATTCTGTTTTTAATTAACTAAACAAACTTGAGAAGATGCTTCACATTTATCCCTCACTCTGGGCTTTGGTTTCTTCAATTCTAGAAGAAGAAACAGAGTAGTGTTTCATATATATATATGTCGTTAGTTGCCATCAAGTTGATTCTGACTCATGGCAACTCCATGTGTGCAGAGTAGGGTTTTCATTCAAGGCTGTGGCTTTTGGAAGCAGATTGCCAGGCCTGTCTTCCAAGGTGCCTCTGAGTGGGTTTGAACAGATAATTTTCGATTAGTAGTCAAGTGCTTAATTTTTT